>NC_133123.1:206127999-206429824 GCF_033568475.1 Henckelia pumila
TAGATTTTGGTTAGCGTACAGTACGGTCTCTTCAACCAAATATCCCGATCGAATCAACAACCATTGGTGCATCGAGAGTCGTTTGAGATTCGATAACTATGCATAACATCTTGGAGATCTATTAGTGACATCGCATGTATTACTAGGAACACCAAGTAACCTAAAACACATCATGTACTATGGACAGAGATTCGTCACACTAATATCTCCTCAGATCGCATAGGATATCCACACTCGCGAGTATGTGGTGAATCCTTGACAACAAAGCATCGACTCCTATATGTGTCGTAATTGTACCCAATCCCGACACCTGATGACCCCAATAGAGTCGGTAAACGAGTCAAAGTACAGTACTAGCATATAGAGTCTCAATGATGTTTCAAGTAATAAGTACTAATGGTGTACAACCAAAACCGCGGACTTTACCCACTCGATAAGTGATAACTACTTGGAAAGTCCGAATAGGGTAGTTCGATCATTCATCATATGAATATCCATTTGCATGCTTTGAACATCTCTATGTTCCATACCAATGAAACGTGGTACTCGGCATCGCAAATGCTAGTCTCAATATCGAGCGATCCTTATCCTTATTTGCGGACGGCTCAATTGACTCGGAACTGTTTAGAATATACAGTGACTATAAGATGTGTTTCATGATAGCCATCCGCATGTGCTACCACATCTTACATACACTATAGTATATTCAAGGTCTTTATCAAAACAATAATAGTATATCATAATATAACAATATGAAGAAAGATAAAGTCAATACCATTATAAAAGTGTAAATTATATTAAACAAAAGATTATTTTACATAGAGTCATAAAAGCCCTTAGCCACAAGTTGGCTAACCGGGAACCCACTCTTTCAGATACATCCGGATCTCTTCCATTTTGAACCAGAGACGCATTACCCACTTCAGGATAAATTCCTGAAGTTCTTCCTTAAATTCCTCAAGAGACAGATTAGAACTCATTTTCCTTATTTGAGTTTATAGTTTGAGTATGAAACGGAATACTCGGAAGATTCATCCGAGTGGGTATTTATAAGGAATTTATTTACTATTTATTTATTTATGTCGATATGCATTCCCAAGATAATATTAAAAAGTATTTTTTTTTACCGCGTGCTTGGCATCCCACATCAGCCGCACTTTTTGAATTTGAAAAGTCTCTTACGTCATCTGCCACGTGCTTAGCATCTTAAAAATTATCGGAAAAATGCCTCTTCTACACTTCGCATTCTTCTGAGCCCTAATTTGCTCCTTCTTCGCAAAAACAAGATTACTCGCATTTATTTTTTGATTTGCAGGACAAAGATGACGCCCATTACCCAAAACTTTCTTCTCATCGATTTTCACACAACATTCGATCTGACAGATCAAGGATTGGTGGATATGTTCATAACGATTAAAGCATCTGGGCTGCGGAAATTTCTCGAAGGCGGGAAATTGCTTTACAAGCAAGCTCTACCCAAATTCTTTTAGACTGCCAAAGTTGAAGACGACTCCATCTCTGCAAGTCTTGGTGGAGAATCTGTCCGCATCACCTCTACCCTTTTCACTTCGTCATTTGATTTGCCGAGACAGGGTATAACTGATTTCTCATCAATCTCTGCTGAAACAAAGAAGCAGATGAAGAACATGTACTCCTTGACAAACAAGCCAATTCGCATTCCGTGCAATAAGAAGGAATTGAAGATGGAATTCAGGATTCTGCACGATATTGTGGCCAAATCTCTTCTGGCCAAAGCAGGTTCTTTCGATGCAATTACGTCTGAGAAATTTGATGTTATGGTTGCTATATCTGCTGGTATTACCGTAAATTGGTCAGTTGTTCTGTTCAATATTTTATCTGCTATGATAACTACACCTACATAACAATCTCAAGGATTTGCAGTTCAAATCGGAGATATTCTGAATGATCTGAATGTCCATCTGGGACCCTCGTCTGCACTTCATCCGCACAAGACTTTAAATGAAAGAGCCATTAATGTATACAAAGCTAAACAGCTGATTATTTTCAAGCATGGTTCATCTCACTCGGATAAGATTGAAGACTTAACGCTCCAGGATGAATCTAAATCATTGGCCATCACATCAACAAAGGAAGCTATGCCTACAAGGAGAACATTTCCTAGAAGGAAGACTATCGCAAAGAGAAAAATTTTAGCAATTTCATCTGAGTCCGAATCTTCTGAATCAGATCAAATTACTACTGCTGTCATCATTCCACCTCATCCGCAGAAAAGAAGAAGAATAGTCAGGATTCCTCGGATTCCAATGCCTATTCCATCTGCACCAGTTCCAGCTATTCCTCTCTCTATGGTAGAAGATGTTGTTCCACCAGTGACTCAACTTAATGTATCCATGCTTCAGTCCGGATTCTTCAAACAGCCTAATGATGTACCAAATCTACTGTCAAACATTCAAAGGATTATTGATCTGACTGCTGAACACATTATCAAAAATGTGGATCTAAAAATGAAGTCGTTTGACAGATGGGTCTTTCATCGGACTGAGGATCATTTCATCAACATCAAGGAATTGAACACACTGGACAAAATTGCAGTCCTTGAAGATAAAATTCTTGAATGGGCTGAAACAAGAATGGTGTCTAGAGCCTTGAACAGAAGAGAGTTTGTTCAACTTAGGCTACGGGAAAGCACTCTTCGACACATCATTCGAACACAGAGAGCCAAGTTCAATCCAACCAGTCCGAATATTTTTGATAAGACCACCGCATTTAACCAACTGGAGAATGATGCTAATCTGATGACAACAAATGCTCAACTTATGAGACAAGAATTTTTCCATCAGAAGCACCAGTCAGAGTTCAACCTTCATCTTCAGCTCATCCGGCTGAAACAGATGAACTATCTCTGATAGATGAACTCACTCTCTCTGCCGAACCAATCGATGTGAGCATTTTATCAGCTAAGGATACTTCTGTTCCAGAAGAGTCATTAATCATTGATGTTGTTCCCACAGATCAGTCTGCTCAGGAATTTCAATACAAGGAACCACTGATTCCTCCGATCTCTGAAGATGTGTCAGCTGATCGATCTTTCAATAGAGAACAGCCTGACTCTTCTGTTCCTCCTGACCTTTCAACCACTGAGAAAGAAATAGAAGTACCACTAGCTGCATCTATGGTTCTCAACACTCCACCAGTTGAAACTATTATCTTTGGTAAAGAACAAGTTGCAGATGAATTGCAAATGGATACCTCTGTTCCGAATGATTCCCATATTGAAGATATCATCATGGACTCTCCAGAACGAACAAAGACCTCTGCTATTGATCCGCACACAGCATTGGTACCATTTGTTCCAATGGAAGAACAAAGTTGTCTCTTATCTGACGAGTCTCTGATGATAGATCCTTCTGAGCAATTGGTAATGGATTTGCCTCCTATCTTTGAGATAGTTAAAACTGATCTTATTCATAGTATATTCAGGCCTATTACCATTATGTTCAAAGACAAGTTGGATCTTCCATCTAGATCTCTCTCAGCGATTTGCATCACAGACCCAGAAAGAACATCCGAGCTTATGAAGGACATTACCCTTACACCTCCTGTTGCTTCTGCTTCACTACTTCAAATTAGTGCTTCTACTTCTACTGACGCCACTGAAGCTCGTCTCTCTCATCCGGTTGACATCAGACCAGATCAACACTTGGCTAATTCACTCACTCAACTCTCTACTATAGTCGGTGAACTGCAAGCTAATCAGCTGCAAACTTCTACTGAGCTGCGTGATTTCAAATCACATGTGCTGACAATGGTAAACAACATTAGTGAATCTGTTCTGCATGTCCGAAAGCAACACACTGAAGAATATATAAATATTCTTTGGAAGCTTGAAGGTATCGAAGCCTCCACTGAAGCTCACACCAAACAGATTCATGACACTTTTGGTACTCAGCTCACAGTTATTCTAGATCTTTTATCTGAGGGTGGTGCTACCAAAAAGGGGGAAAAGGCTAAAGGCAAGGGAACGAAGTAAAATTTTCAGTTCAGAAGAAAAGCAGAGACAAGTAGATCTGAAGAATTAATTTTTGACATTTATTTTGTCTAAAATTATTATTTGATCTATGACAGAAAATTTTAGAAAATATTTTCGATCTATCATCTTCATCATATTTTTTATCCGAATATTAACTTGGTTTTGACATCACCAAAAAGGGGGAAATTGTTGGAGATCAAACTCTAGAATTTCGGTGATTACAAAGTCAAAACAAAACCAAGTAAATAAATTAATCGGACTCATAAAATATTAAAGACTAAAGATTTCTACGAAAGTTGCCAGATCAAAGTATCGTGATTAAACCAAGATACAGATCAAGCTTCACAGATCTTATTACACCGGATCGATTGACACAAGACCAAATGGTCAACAACCAGATCGAAGCTTCATCAGGAATCTATCCGTTGCTGTAATTGAAGAAAACGACAAAATCATTTAATGAGAATTTGAACGTTGATCGGCCTTCGCTTTAAGTCAAGATTTGTGAGCTATTTATGAGATATGCTGGCAGCCCAGTATCAGAAATTATTGGCGGCTCGCTGTCTACTTTTGGAAACTATAAATACTCAAGCATTTCGAAGATTCAAGACAAGGAGACCAAGAGTGAAAATTACAAAGCAATCAAATTCAAAGTCAAAAAAGCCTTCACTCAATATACCAACTCAGATACTTATTTCATCAGATCAAAGTCTCGATATTCTGAGTTAGAACACAACACAGATCGATCAAGCTCAAAGATACACTTCAAATCGATCCAGATCAAAGCTACAGCTTCCCAGTTCAAACCATCGAAGCATACTCCGTTGCTTCATCTTGTAAACTCTAAGTAGAAAATTTGTTCTACTTAGAGTTAGAGTATTGCTAGGAGTTCCTATCAAAGGATTGATTGGATTGGATTTGAACAAAGGAATTGTATAAGTCAAAGTCTTCTAGTGGAATCCTTCTGGAAACAGAAGAAGGGGTGACGTAGGAGAATTCATCTCCGAACATCCAGAAACAACTCTATCTCTTTACTGCAATTATTTCATTTCATTTGCATTAGTACTATTAGGCATTCAATCTGTGAGGAAGATTATTTCCGCCTGACTTGCTCAGATCTTTCGAACAGATCAAAATTTTTAAGCAAACAAAACTTCTGTCTGACTCTTACAAATCAGATCGAAGTACTCGCAAAATTTTATATTGTGTATTAACCCCCCCCCCCCCTACACATATTTCGATCCTAACATATTCAACATTTTATGGCACCAGTAAAAGTGTTCGGCCATGGTTTCGCAAATACACAAATTTGAAAATTTTAAGAATTAGCTACATAAATTTTATTTATCGGGTTTAAAAAGGATAAATAATTTAAAATATTTGAGCACCTATACTCTAAAGGAATTTAAAGCAACTAGATTCAAGAAATTAAAATCAATACTTAAATATTTTGATGTCACATCGATAACTAAAATATTTAAAAAATAAACAGGCCGATTAAATTAAAATAATTTAAACAAACTTGACGAACGATTAAAAGTCATTCAAATAAATACACAAGCGGAACAAAATCTTTAAAATGATTTGTACAATTAAAATGAATTTAAATAAATATGCTAGACATTTAAAATAATTTAAAATGACTAACCACTAAAATTAAGTTATTTGAAATAAATAAGTTGGGCAATCAAAATATTTAAATAAATAAGCTTAATAGTTAAGATCATTTAAATGCGTAAACTAAATAATTAAAATCATTTAATAAGCATGGTTAAACCTTTAAAATCTTTAAAACAAATAAGTAGTTAAATAAAATAATTTAAACGAGTAAAATCAAACCATTAAAAGAATTAATTTAATAGTTAGTAAAATAAAATCCTTTAAATAAATAATTAATATTTTATTGACACGTAATTTAAATAAAAAAAAATTAAATCGATTTAAATTAAAAATAATAAATCCTAATATTTATTAAATTTAATGCATGCGGTTTAGTAGATTAGATTTTTAGGTGTTACACTGCATGCATGACATGTGTCTCGGCCAGCTCTTCGGACCGTCCGAACGGGACTTTGGATCGTCCGATCTCAAGTATTATGTCATCCTTGACATCACCACTTTGGACACCTGGCTTGGCTACTGTTCGGACCGTCCGTACCTCTACTTCGGAGCATCCGAACTCTGATTCTTAGTCAATCAAATAATTCCTTATCTTATCCGGTGGAGATCAGACCGTCCGATCCTAGTTCAGAGCGTCCGAACTCGGCCCATCCGAATTGGTTCAAGGCCTCCGAACTCAACCCCTTTGGACAATCCGATCCTAAGTTCGGAGCCTCCGATCCTTCCAAAGACTTTGAATCCTTCCGGCTATTTTCAAGTGCTCTGAATCCATTTTCGAATCCCTTAAACCATTTTGGAAATCCCTTAATCATGTTTTACGTAATCTAAACATGATCACTTGATTAATTATCGATTAATCATTATTTTCGGGTACAGGTTACTACATTCTCCCCCTTAAAATATTTCGTCCTCGAAATCTAGGGTAAATCTCGAGAACGTACTGTAGACCCTTCTTGAATGTTTGGTCGAATATATTTCGACAGAATCAGTCTCTTGTCACAATTCCACAAGACTATTGATACTGAAATTCATCAGCATCTTCAAACTCATCAGTTTGGCTCTCGTAGAAATTGAAAACTGCTGTGCTACTTGATGAAAGTCAAACTATTTTGACACTAATGTATCCCAACACTGATACACCTTCATTATTTAAAGCGAATCTCTAAAATATTATTCTACCGAGTTGACACTCGCACAATCGTATCTCGCCACCAGAAATATCTTATAGAATGACATTGGTTCCTCGATATTTGATTTCCGTACCGAAATCAATCATGTCTATCTATGATTGAATCAAAAGATAGTTCACAAGTAACCACTAGGCACGGATCTCGCACCAATCGTACTACCATGATCTCACTGGTCAAATCGAACACAAACACTTGCTTGAAAAAATTTACCATCCCAAGTGAATCTTATATAAACGAACCCATACTGTAACCTATCTGTCTTGTGACATTCATCGAATCACTAACTAGATCTATTCATCTAGTAGTTCTCGAAACTCTCAGGCAGAATACCCATAGTTTGGAAACACTCTCCCAACACCATTTTGTTACATCAAAATAGGTATTACTCTATAAGCGAATCCATTTGACGCAGCTATACTTTAACGTAACTGTTTATAACGCTCACTAAACTGGGTAACCTTCTTGTAATCCTCTGAAGCACAAACAAGCTCTCAGAGAAATGTTGGAAACTCAATCAACCATGTCTAGTACTAACAATAGTTCACGTCTCTCAGTATAACTTAACATTGTGTCCTGATGAAAATTATCATCGCTTGACAACTATCTTCGTAAGGTCAATCATTAATCAATGATCTGAGAAGGCATCTAGAATCACATGCTGCCAGGGTAAGATTCTCATCTATGAGGAACTACGTCGTCTCGATCACAGGCTGGTCACCTATGACTCTCAATCAATGGATTAGTCAAACCTTTTTGGTACTACCCTAATAGCAAAACTAACTCTATATGGTTCAACTATCGTTGGACATCCTCTTGGTATCTATACTCCTTGCTATAATTGTGCAAATATCGAGACTAAGGAAAATTCCCTCCGCAATGCCCAACTGGAACGAACGTTATACAGTACACCGACATATGGTAATGCTTCCTATTTCGTCTCGAAACTCAACAGTCATTCGCACCTGATATAACTCATCCCTGAGTCTCCGCTGAAAACCATCATCGTTAATCACAACATCGCAAGGTCACACCAACTGATCTCAAAGAAATCTAATCCCAACGGATTCTATGATTTTGCTAATTCAGTCTTTGCTGAAATGCATCAGCCGTGCCAACAAATTGGAATGACTAAGATTCCTGGTGAACACGTCATCTTTGGTACTATCGCAAGTCATCAATTTCCTAATTTCTCTAGGAATACGCCTAGCGCTAACATTCTTGAAATAACATTCATTATACATCACCTATCCGACTATTGTCTCATGATGGAATACAACAACCTTAACAATCAGTCTTCACTGATGTGACTCATTAAATGGGATGAACAAAATTGCTTCATCTCTATCTTACCAAATCCTCTGCCTTAGCGGCAATCCTGTTGGCTAGTGAGTCAATCCTGATTGATTCTAATATCTCAATGGTACAGCACATCAGAAACATACAGGGAGATAAATGACAACAATTACGCCAAACCAAAAACCACAGGTCTCAGCTGCTGTCTCATCTCGCAACCCAAAACAACTGATGCTTATCCTGCTAATGCCCATATAAAATCAATCAGTGACCGGATCACAACTCAAGGACATCTCATGAGAATATCACTGGAAAAATCCGAGCAAAGTACTCAATTATCAGTCCCCGAAACTGTCATGCACTAACAGCACGAAACAACTGCGAAATCCCATTTTCGCAACCTGGGTCAACCATTGGTAATTCTAAGCAATGTTCAGATCAAGTTTGTCTCTTCCTAACAAAAAGGTACTATCCAAAAACATTACTAAATCCCAATGTTTGTTCTTGCCGATGATAATTTTAACCAAGCTATCAGGCTAATCATGATCATAAGAGTCAAACTATAACCACTCCTCGTGATCTGAAGAAAATAAAAAGTTTTGTTTCCTGCATTCCTAGATATATCTAAACGACTAAAGAACTCCCGAATGCACTTGAATCGCATTATCGCTTTGAGGCATTACCAAAGATCAAACTCCTAAGCATATCGGCTCATAACACTGTCCTAAGTACCTCTCGATTCGCTATACCCCGAATCAACACGAATTGTACTTAAACCCCGAATGATAATGTTGGTCCACTGCTATTCATGCTCAGCTGATCCAAATCGATCATTCTAGGCAATCACTTGCCAACTATGGATAACTTTTATGGCTCGATCGACGATCCTGATCTTACTGCCACAAGTTTCTAATTCCAAATATTTGGAATCATAAGAATCACACTTGATTCACATTCCTATTTTTGGGAAAACAGACGATAGCTAAGAACAGTCTATTGGCACAAGTCCCGCGCCATTCCAAAACTACCATCCACTGTGTTTGTCCATACGAACGAAAACCACGACGGATTTAACCTAAAACAATTTTCTCGATCTATCAACCTATATCATTTCTATCACAAGGAAATCCTACACTTCATCTCTAAAGACATCAGGCGATACTCCGCGTAGTCACTGGTAGAAATCCGTCTAACTATTATATTAACTCCTCTAGTAATATCCCAAAAGGTCAAAACTTATCTGTTCAGAACAATCACTCATCAAGGAAATTCCTCCAAGACTGATTCTGACAATAGAAATCTCAAACCAATATCTCTGACAAAAAGACAAAAGATAAATAATCCTCGGATAACAAACCCGGTATCTATCCTCACCAAAGTTTTACCCTGCTGTGACTGCTACCAAAAAATCTCTAGACTGAGATAGCCTCCATAACAGCACCTGGAACATAAAGCCTCCAGTTAACCACTGAAGTGATGAAAACTCCCAGAATAAAATCGGCTAAGGGTCTCGCCTCCTCACGTATAGTCCCGATCACAGTCCAAAACTCTTGGTATTACTCGACCCTGGTGCTAAGAAGAAACCCATTATCTCATGGCAATAACTAAATAAGGTCAAAACAGCCCACTGTTCTAAGAAAAACAACCTAGAACAATACCCATGCCCCGGATGAATCACCTCATCCCTGGCACTAACCATAGACTAATTAGGTCAGCCTAGGAAACATCTAGAATCAGTCAACTAAAAACATGCAATAACCCCTGCAAGTCACTATATTAACCTCAAGATTTCCAAAAATTAATACACATGTATCATTGCTTCTAGTCATGTACATTTCTTATTAAAATCCCATGTAATAGAAAATCACTAAAATCCAAATACATTTGAAAGATGTACAATAACACTTGAAATGATACAACTAGTGTCTAAAATCACTAATACAGATGATTTAATACTTACAACTGAAATAATGTTTACAGCAAAACATAGTATTCAAATACATTTAAATCATCGTACTATTCTTGATTTTGAGCATGAAGTTTCTCATCTGTCCGAGCATCAATACAAGCATACTTTGACAGATGTATTTATTCACGCCTCAAACCTAGAGATTCTTATTACTCGATCGGGTATGTCACTGTTATATGTGCAACTCTCGATGGATGATATAAGATCTCTATGACAATATCTCCAACTGCTTGTGGAGAATTTTCAGAGGAGTGCGATCTTGGCTGAACGGTATGGATGCAAGAATCAAATGTGTCCCAACCAATCCCCTGCCACTGCCTCTGACATCCGGTACTCGATCCAAATCTAGGATCCACATGAGTCGAAATCTTGATAACTCGAACACGATGCTTCGTTCCTGTCTAAATTTGTTGGATTCCTATAAGTCAAATCTTTAAAAATCCTGCTGATGATAATAGTCTTCGGGCAACCTAAATGTCTCATCATCATCACATTTAAGGTCTCGTCATACCTACAAGGATCACCAAAATCTTTAGCACTATATCCCAAAACCTTATTACATGCTCTGATACCAATAAATGTAGTGACCCTAACCCGGATCCAATACTAATCAGAGTTTAAAACTTAAATAAGCATGCAATAAATATAATCAGAGATATGCGGCGAAAACTTAAATAAAAACTGTACCAGTAGAATACAATCGGTAAATAAAATCTCATTAATACAACCCAATTGAAATAAATCAATTGATCCTAGCTATTACTCCTGTAGCTCTGCTTGGTCACCACCTAATCCCAAGTCCTGGTGGAACACCTGCAACTGCCATGTCGAATGGGGTGTCCAGACAACACAAAAAATACTGGACGTGAGCACTAAAGCTCAGTACAAAAGTATGAATATACACATGCTATGAATGCAAATACAAACGCATATGAAAGGGTACCGGGAACCTATCATAGATAGAACAGTGCTAAGTCAAAGACGTCATGGTATGTAGCATGTTGTGCCGTCACATAAGGAGGTGGATCCCATACCATAAAAATCGTTGACATAACCGGATCCAAATCCATGGAATCCATCCACTAACATATACGGGGCTAAGCAACCCCTACTACGGCTATGCAATCAAGGCATAAAGCTCAACCTGTCAATGCATGCAGCATATTATCCGTGGCATAACAAATGCACATATAATCAATGCCACGTAAAACATGCAAACATAGAATATGTATATTCTACCACACTATCTCGGATAATACATTCGTACCTTACTAAAGGAAGTTCTATAAGCATCCCTCTAGATTCCAATCCTACCATCAGCTTTTCAATGCAAAGTACCCATGCATCATTACCCATGCTCTAAAAGCCTTAAGCTATTGCATACTCTTAAATATTTTTAGAAAGCCAAAGCTATGCCTGCGTTCGTCGACAGCCCGCTGATGGCGACTACCCTACAACGTGGCCACAACCCTGCTGCAGCTCCGCGGCTTCGAGCACAGCTCCGCTACTTGAGCATTGCTTCGCTACTATATCAGACACTGTTTGACTATCTAAAATATATTTTCTACTACAACTCTAAAATAAGAGTACCCAAAGCCCTAAAATAGAGTTACGTGGGCAAAGGAGAGAAGTTCTGAGCATATGAAATATGAGCCCCTCGTCCCATATTTTTAGACATGGGTTCGGACCATCCGAACCCCCATTCGGATCGTCCGGTCCCTACATGCATGACATGTGTCTCGGCCAGCTCTTAGGACCGTCCGAACGGGACATCGGATCGTCTGATCTTGAGTATTATGTCATCCGTGATGTCACCACTTCGGACACCTAGCTTGGCTGCTGTTCGGACCGTCCAAACCTCTACTTCGGAGCGTCCGAAGTCTGATTCTTAACCAATTAAATAATTCCTTATCTTATCTTATCCGGTGGAGATGGGGCCGTCCGATCCTAGTTCGGAGCGTCCGAACTCTGCCCATCCGAACTGGTTTAGGGCCTCCAAACTCAACCCCTTCGGACTATCCGTTCCTGAAGTTCGGAGCCTCCGATCCTTCAAAAGACTTGGAATCTTTCTGGCGATTTTCAAGTGATCTGAATCCATTTTCGAATCCCTTAAACCCTTTTGGAAATCTCTTAATCATGTTTTACTTAATCTAAATATGATCACTTGATTAATTATCGATTAATCATTATTTTCGGGTACGGGTAACTACAATGTGTGTGTGAGAGAGGTTTGAAAGTGCTACTCAAACAACTTATACAAGTGTTACTTTACTTATTACTACTTTTGTACTACACACACTAAGTCCCTAAAAAATCCTTATGTTTGAAAATTCAAGAATTGAACTAAATAATTTAAATTTCACTTTCCGGGTTTTAAAATGCTAAATTTTTTTGAAAAATTCTAAAATAGGCTTAAAAATGCCTCAAAGGCGATTTTGGTCACCCGAAAAATCTTTAAAATAAAAAATTTGTTTATTCTCCTTAATTCCTCACAAATCTTAATTCTTGCAAAATCTAAGAATTACCGCCGAGATCCACCGTCATCTCATGCTAGAACCGAAAGCCACAGAACCCAAGAATCTCAAGGATAATTAGCTTAAGCAATTAGGCAGAATAACTCTTAAAAGAATTTAAAGCAATTAAATCTCTGAAATTAAAATTATAAATATTTAAGCGAAATAGACATGTAATCCAACTTATGGAATTTTAGACGCTATAATTTCACAGAACTCAAGAATTCTTTTAAATCAATATTTAAACATTTTGATGTCACAACGATATAATAGACATTTAAATAATAAACATAGCGATTAAAATAATTTAAATAAAATAGTTGAACATTTAAAAGTCAATTAAATAAATACACAAGCTGAATTAAAAAAAAAATCTTTTAAACAAATTAGACAATCAAAAGTCCTTAAATAAATAATCTAGACATTTAAAATTATTTAAATAACTATCCAATAAACTTAAGTCATTTAAATAAACAAGCGGGACAGTTAAAATCATTTGAATAAGCAAGCTTAAACATTTAAAATCATTAAGACGAATAAGTTGTATAATAAAATCATTTAAATAAATAAAATTAAACAATTAAAAGCATTAATTAAATAGTTATTATAATAAAATCATTTAAATAAATAATTAACATTTTATTAATTCATAAATAAATAAATGATTTAAATCAATTAAACTTAAAAATAATAATCATAATATTTATTTATTTTTATGCATTCGACTTAGTAAATTGGATTTTAGGCGCTACATAAAGAGTGAACAAAAAAGTGATATGACCATTGAAAAGAAATAAAATAAAAAAATAAAAATTAGAGACCAAAATAAAGAGTGTACAAAATAGTGAGATGACATTGGAGAGAAAAAAAAGAGAGAAAATAAAATGAGAAAAAAGACAAAAAAAAAAAAAAAAAAAACATATATGACCCAAAAGAGTGAGATTGAGAAAGTTTGGGGTTTGAATAAACCTCTTAAATTACTTTTGTATAAAGAGATTTTATCTCATTGTCATGATATAACCGGTTCAATCCCGAGCATCGTTCTTTTTTCTTTTCAAGATTTTGGAGTTGTATCAATGAGGAGGCAAAAGAGTTACAATATTAATTGTTTGATCTACAAAAATTTGACCAGACAGAAGGTGAGGTTGAAGACTTGAAAGTTACACTCTCTGGGAGGTATGATTTAGCTTCAAATCTCAAATAAAAATCCAATGCCAATTTTTGAAGGTATAAACTTAATTCTAAATTGCATGGATTTAATTACTTTGTATAAAAATTTTTGAATGTGCTATCTATGAAATATGTTTTTATTTCATATTATGATTTCAAGTTTCTTGAATTGGTGATATTAAAATATTGGTTGATTTGGTTTATATTGATGTGTGTGAATGATGCATGAGTTGTATAAATGAAATTTTTTATCTTTTTGAGTTTTTAGTCATGTCTTTTGGACTAACTAATGCACTTGACACTTTCATGAGATTGATGAGTCATGTTTTGCATGCACATATTCGTAAATTTGTTGTGGTATACTTTGATGATATCTTAGTATATAACATTGGATGAGCATGTTGAATATTTGATACTTGTGTTAATCACACATAGAGATGTAAATTTGTATGCTAATTTAAAGGAGTGTATATTTTGCACAAAAAAACTTGTTTTACTTGTTATTATTGTGAGCTCTCAAGGAGTGTGATTTAATGATGAAAAAGTAAGTGCTATTCGATATTGGTCAACGCCTACTACCATTGGTCAAATTCGAAGTTTCCATGCAAGCTTCTATAGGGGTTTGTAAAGGATTTTAGCACTTTGGCGGCATCGATGACTACGGTGATAAAGATGAATGTCCCGTTCTATTGGGGCAAAGAGCAAGAGAATTATTTTAATATCATTAAGCAAAATTTTATTAATGTTCCTTTAATTTTTTTGCATGATGACTGCGGTGATAAAGACGAGTCCCGTTTTATTGGGGCAAAGAGTAAGATAAGTCTTTTAACATCATTAAGCAAAATTTGATTAATGTTTCTTTTCTTTTTTCATGACTTTACTTATGCCTTTGAGATTGAATGTGATGCATCAAGTGTAGGTATTGGAAGATAATTGATTCAAAGAAAAAAAATGCATGATTCATACTCAACCATATAAGTTGCAACGGTTGAATGAGATTACATGGAGGTGAAGGTGAACAAGCAAGGTAATGAAAATAAGGTAGTTGATGCACTATCACGAAAGTATGTACTTATAACTACGTTGGACTTAAAGTTTTTCGGGTGTGAGAATGTTAAGGAGTTGTATGCATTTGGATAGTGATTTTAAAAATATATTTGAGATATGTTTGTGTAGTCTTCATTATAAATTTTATATGAGCAATGGTTACTTGTTTAAAGAGGATAAAATTTTCGTTCCATGTTCATCATTGAGTGAGTTACTTGTTGAGATAGCCCACAATATATGTTGTTGTTTGACATGTGGACAAATCCGAAGAAATGACTATTTTGCATAAATATTTGTTGTGGCTACACATGAGGAGAAGTCTTGATTGGAGTTGCAAGAGGTATACTGCATGTAGACAAAGAATTCTTATGGCACAATTTTATAATTTGAATAAATCACTTCTAATTCCTAGAGCACAATGGTTGTATATATCTATGAATTTTGGATTAACTAGGTTTAAGAGGGTAAGAAATTTGATTTATGTCATACTCAATGGGATTTTGATCATATTTTTGCATGCTAATGGTGTCGAGGTATTTATCTTGTGCATGAAATTTTTTTTGATTTTTGATCTTTTTATGAGAGAGCAAGGTACAATAATTGATGAGGAGAAGTTGGACAAATTGGATCATAAAGCTTATAAGGAGAAAATACGAGGTAAGTGTATTGTCGATAAGATCAATTTTGATGTTACTAATCTTTCTTTATTTGATGTAGGTAACAAGCAAGATTTGAAAACAAATCTTTTTCAAGAAGGAAAATATGATGCGATCATGGATAGCTCTCGAATCAATCAAGCTAAGAAGAAATGAGATCCGCTAGAGTTGTCGCAAGGTCCAACAATGAGGGGATGGAGCAAGATGTTAAACGTTTCAAGGATTCACAATGAATTATCAAGAAGTGTCTAACAAATGCCATTAAAACTAGAAGGATTTGGATAGCATTGCAACAAAGTTGGAGGGCGTTTTAACATGATTTGAGTGCAATAAGATCAAGGAAACAAGACACGCTCGGAATCCCGCTCGGACCAGATCCAAACCAGGACATGTACCAGGCCCAGGGTCCGTGCCACATCCGTGCCTAGGCACGGACCATGCACGGGGTCCGTGCCCCCTTATTTCCAAAATTTTGAAGAGACATAATTTACATAGACCCCTTCTAGACCTCGCACGGGGTCCGTGCAATCCAAACACAGTTCGGCGTGTTAGTGTGTATCGCGTGAATCTTTGATATTTTTGTATTATTTTACCTATTTTGAGAGTTTTGGAACCATTAAGAACTTAGGGTTGCGTATTTTTGCTAACTTTACCTATTTAAGTTGTAACGCAAGTCACTAGATACAATTACATTATTCATATTTAAATTATTGATTGTTATCAAATTTATTGAAGCTTTTGCTTTGTTCAAAATCAAAATTATCAAAATACTTACTTTGTGGCGTTTTTTAATTGATTATCATTGTGGATTATCAAATACTAGTTCTTTGAGGTTCATTTGAAATCAATGTTTCTATCGTGATTATTTGTTATTAGTTTTGATAAAGTACTAGGGGTGAATTTCACACACTTGTTACTTGTTTCAAAGATTGAAAAAAACGCTTGGATCTTTTGTTCGTCGAATTGAGGTCGCGTTTTCATTAAGATTCGTGTTTACTTTCCATGTTCAACAAGATTCATATCACATGTGAACTGATCTGGTAATGTGGTTTGATCTGAAGAGTACAGAATAGTTCTTTAATAGTCGAAAATTAATCCAATAGAATTAGTAATCTGATAAGAGATTCCTTATCATTTAGTCTTGTTCAAGATCAAATATTTTATTAGATTCAGATCGAATGTGTTCTTTGTTTTGTTCAACGTGTCAACTGATCTGCTTAAGTATCTGTCTTATATTTGTCATCACTAAAATTAAAATTATGTTTGATTAGATTATATAAGAAGGCAATGCATGTAGAAAAACACTTGTATTCATCTAAATTTATTGATGGTATAATATGAGTTTCTAATATTTCATATAGTAACTCTCACGTGTCACTTTTATCCTGGAGTTTTTACCCTTTTTGGTTCCTTGTAACTAATTTAGATGTATTTGCCACTTGATTCTTGCATAAATTTTGAATAAAATCGAAATAAACGAACAAAATTATTTGAATGGGTATTCAACTTACTTGTTGCAACAAATTCATAATATTATTTTTATAAAAATATCTGATTACAAATTAGAGAAAATTTGAAAATAGAGGGAAAAAAAGTCAAACAATGAGATGCCATGCCACATTGGAAATGACCCGAGAAATGAGAAAAATTAAGTCAAAGCCAAGAAAATTGTACGAGTTGAGGTCCAGACCCTGTGCGAGGTCTGGACAAATGAAAGAACGCACGGGCCCAAATTGTGCTTGTGCCAAATATATACATATGTCGACTAAGAATTTGTTGAAAAAAATTATGAAGGCATGGATCTTGGATCGGATGTGGCTAGGGTTGGGATACCGAACGAAAATATCGACTTTTCGTGATACTGTATCGAAATTTTTTCGATATATTGACATTTTTTTGGTATATCGAATTTTTTTCGGTATCTATACGGTATCACTTTGAATTTTTTCCATACCAAAATTTCAGAATTTCGATATCGGTACCGATATGAATTTTTTCATACCAATATTATTGATACGATATACCGAAATCCACCCCTACATGTGGCACGGACCTTGTGCCCTTCGTAAAAAATTTTATCGCGAAAAAGCTGTAGATTTAGGAAATTTGTGATTTGGTTTGGTTTTAACATAATTTTTGGGCTCAAGAAAAGGAATTTTGAAGGTTTGGGAGAAAAAAAAAAAAAAAAAAAAAAACCTAGAAAGAATTGACGGAAACTTTTGACAAAATTTTCAAGACGACGACTAGAGCTTAGAACATGGAAAACAGAGACGCAATTCGCCACTTTCACTGAGATTCTCTTCTTATTTTATTTATTTATTTTCATGAATTCAAACATTAGAATTTTTTCTAGTTTTGATTTTATGAAGTTGTTTCATTTTTTATTGGGACCCCAATAGTGCAAATTTATCTAGTGTATGAATTCATACTTTGATTTATTTTTCATTATTGATTGATATTCGTAAAATTTCTTGCAATTAGTCTGCTAATTATTTGCATGTGTGTTGTTTGATCTTGACTCGAAAGAGAACAAATTAAAATAGCTTCAAAAATATCGATTAACACATAGTTAAACAGATTAGAAATAATATTCGATTTCAATATCTGATTTAGGTAAAGCTGGAATTCTATTGTTGTTAAATGTGTTTTTATTTAATTAAATTCAATTACAAATAGTTGGATATTTAATTTTACAAATATATTAATCATTAAGAGAGATAATTTCATCGTAACTTTAAATAGTTCTTACTTAATCAAATCCAATACATGGCAATGATTAATAGTTGTGTTCCCAATCATTTTCTTGAAACTTGAATTCATCCTAAGTTTGATCTGCCTTCGATGAGTTTATTTGAAAATTTAAGTTAGAATAATTTATTTAGTAACCAGTTAGTGGCAAAACAAGGAAAAAGGTACAGGAGGTCTCCGGACGATCAGAGAACAAACATGAATTGGTTTGCTCCGCCGATCGACTTTCTAAAATGTAATGTGGATGCTTCAATATTTAAGGATCCTTCCCGTATGGGATTTGATTGTGTCATCAAAGATTCTTCTGGAGAGGTTATCTTAGCAATTCAAGGGTGTATATATGGCGATTTTCATTCCACGGTTGCAGAAACTTTGGCCATCTGAGAGGCGCTTAGCTGGATTAATGAACTTCAACTATCTATTGTCATTGTGGAATCAGATGCAAAAATGGTGATCTTGGCATTGCAAAATAAGGAGTAGGATATATCAAGCTTTGGTTTGGTTGTGCAAGATTGTAGCTTCCTAGCTTCGGAACTACACTTTTGTTCTTTATCTTTTGTCAGTAGGTCAACGAACCGAACGACTCATAACTTAGCTAGATCGATTGATTCTATGTTTGACAGTGATAGGCGCATTGTCTTGTTTCTCTCGTTTATGTAATTACTTTTGTTAGTAATAAAATTTTAAATTTTAAAAAAAAAAAAAATCATTACCATCATCAATATTTTCATTTAACCTAGATTGAATGAAATTATTTATATCCTAATAATTAAATAATATTCTCTCTGCGAATTAACGACTTGATCTCCGTTCAACTTTAGGGAAAATTGCATATATCACCCTTGTGAAATCCCGTGTTAGCTAATAACCCCCTGTAAAAAAATTTTAAGCTAATAACCCCCTGTGATTCTAGATTTGTAGCATACACACCCCTTCTGGCTAAAAAATAACGAAAATGCCCTTAACTTTTATGAACTATTTAATTTATCATTTATTTTATGTAGGGGTATTTTCGTCATTTTTTAACTGAAAAGGGTGTGTATGCTACAAATTTAGAATCACAGAGGGTTATTAGCTTAAAAAATTTTCACAGGGGGTTATTAGCTAACACGGGATTTCACAAGGGTGATATATGCAATTTTCCCCCAACTTTATTATAATTTAACATAATGCACTTGCTAGAATTTTTAACCGAAATCGTACCGACTAATTTCTAGATAAATCAATTTTTTTTTCATATTACAATTGTTTTTCAAAAACCCGTATGTATAAATCAGTCATTTTTTTTAACCAGATTGAATTTTTATTCGAACCTTACCCGCCACAGTCTAAGATTTATGTAGCATGCTCTTGATATTTATAGCCTATGAAGATTATATGTATTTAGTATGATAATATAAACTTATATCTTGATCATAATAATATAATTATTTTTTATACTATAATGATAACAAAAATATAATAATATTTTTTTAATATTATTTATTTTAATATTAAATAATTATAATATATTTTTATAATAATAAAGAAATAATATTTTTAATTAATACTTGTCATGATCGGTTTGAGGGGTGGTCTTCCTCTTAACAAGTTCAACTGTAGCAGTTGACCCTCGAAATGTTTGATGGAGGTCAATTGAAGTTGATCAACTGAACTGCTTCTTTTTCGTGTATCGATGTTACTTGACAAACAATAAAATGTGTGGTATGATGTCAACTGACAGATTAGAATCAAAATCAAATGACTAGACAGATTTGTGAGTGAGTGAGAGTGTTTGATTGATATATGAGTAAAACAAGAAAGAAAATGCGCAAATGTTTGTTTATGAATGTTCGGAGCTCAATCTCCTACATCACTTCTTATTCCACCTCGGAAGGATTCACTCTAGAAGAATTTGACTATTACAACACTTTGCAATAGCCTACTCCAAGACAAGGACTTACACTCAACTGCCTATCTCAGAACTCCTAGACTCAAGAATTTAGCCCTCGATTGATTCTTGTTACAACGAAGTTTGCAGCACCTCAACTGATAAACAAATATAATACTTGTATTACAATACAACACTCAGCACAATATGATCCTAACTGATCTATTCACTGATGTTCGTACTTGTGTTCTTCGGCTTCTTGATATCTTATCTGAATGTAAGCTTGAAGTTCCTCGACTGAATGTATGTGGGTAAACTGATCAGAGTGTTCAGTTTATCTTTTGATAGCTTGAGTATTTTCGTATTCTTTCTAAGGAGCCAGATGCTTCTTCAAGCATCTTTTGACATGTATTTAGATTCGGATTGTAATGACTTTTCAAATTCAAATACTGTCCGTTAACTTGTCTTGTCTGTTACCTCGAACAGCTTCTGACATCAAGGTACAGTGTTGTGTTTTGTGGTTTGCGGCGTCAGCTATGTACGGAAGATCTTATCCGTAAGTGCAAGACTGATGAAGTGTTTTATGTTTTGATCACGCAGTCTTCGGATGGTTTCAGTCTTGCTATCGCCTATCATTCAGTTTTGATAATATGGTTTGACTTTGTTGAAGCAGTTTGGCTCGCTGAAATAGTTTGGTTTTGAGAGACTAATTCAGTGTAGCTTGGTAAACTGAATGCAGTTTACCAAGTGAACCCAGTTTGATTGCTTTGACCGATTGATGGTTTTAATTTGGCTTTGGTCAATAGTCAACCCAGTTTGCCTATTTCAGTTTGGCTCCGAAACTTGTCCAGTTTACGTCTTTAGTTTTTCTTCAATTCAGCTCATAGACAAATGCAATTTACCATTTTGTTTTTTCTACCCGAACTGTTATGTCAACACAAAAACCGTGAATATTCCAAAAATATTTTTATAATTAATAATAATTATAGCTAAATAAATTAAAAATAAATCATAATACTAATAATTTTTAATAAATAATCATTATTATTTATTATATAACAATAAAATAATTATATAATGATTTATTATTTTATATACAAGATTATAATAAATTATTATTATTATATAGGTGTAGATTATTTGAAATAAGCTATATATAGAAAGATTTTTTCTACAAAAATAAAAATGAGAAGTGAGAATGGACCATTCCAACCAAAATGGTCATAGACATAGACTCATAGCAAACATATGTATGGAGAATGAGATGAGAATATTCATTTCATTCTCACCTTATTCTCTCATACCAAACATGTTTTTATATTAAATAGACATAATGCATACATAAGATCTAGTTATTGATATCTATGCCCAAAATAATAATAATAATAATAATAATAATAATAATAATAATAATAATAATAATAATAATAATAATAATAATAATAATAATAATAATAATAATAATAGTTATATTAGTACACATTCTCTCACAAAATATCTTAATTAATTAGTACATAAACATTTTAAATTAACACTATTAATTAAATAAGTTGCCTGAACATACGAGAAACAAGGTACAATACCAAAGTTTTAAATGTTTCATCCATAATAATTAATTTGTAATCCCTTTAGGAATGTAAATCAGATTACCGAAATATATACAATATATATATATATATATATATATATATATATATAAATCAAATTATTATGTTTTATTTTCATGTTTAACCTTTATGTGCGATGCTTTTTTATAACTTCAAATTCATAAATACTGAGCATTTGAGCAACAACTTTTTTCAATGTGCATTATTAATCAATTATTTTCATTATATTAATTTCAATACATGTGAATTATATTGAAAAATAATTTAAAATATAAGCACGTTAAATACTAGAAGACGTGAATTCAAAAATAAATATGGAGAGAAAGAAAAGAGAATTTAAAAACGATGAAATATATAGCGACATGAGAATTGAGGAGAATTAATAGTTTTTTTATTGACTTTCTGTCATGGTTATAAATTTATGATGGAGGAGTAATCTCCTCGAAAACTGCTTTAACCCAATGTTTTCACAAAAGTACTCATGATCGAACCGGTTTATCTAAAAAATGGTTCAACCGATCGGACCATTTTAACCGAACGGTCGAACCGAAAAATCGTTTATATAATTTAATATAATAAATAATATATTTTGAATTTTAAAAACTCAAAAATTATATAAAATAGACATAAAATATATATTTAACATAGTTTGAAAGCTAAATAAATATGTAAATATATTCAAAATATAAATTATAGTTATAAATTATTTAAATAATAAATTATTTAATTTTAAAAAAATCAATAATTATTTTGTCAAAAAAAAAACCAATAATTATTAAAATAATTGTTTAAATAAAGTACAAATCCAAATAATAATGTATATATATATAAATATTAAATTTAAAGTTTTAAAAATAAAAAAATTTAAATTTTCAAAAAAAAAATTGAAAAACCGGTTGAACCGGTTTTCCGATTCTTAACCGATCCAACCGGTTCTTCACCGGTTCTGACCGGTTGGACCGATTTTTCGGTTCTTGGAGACAGTTCGGACTGGACCAGCGATCGGTTCTCGGTCGAACCGGTCGGTCCGGTCCGGTCCGGTCCGATTCCAAAAACATTGCTTTAACCGACTAAATCAAATTGAACCGTGTCGTTATATCCAAAATTTTTAAATAAACCACAGTTTCATAAAAATTCTCAAACCGCACCGCATATAATCATGATATGGTGACAATTTGTAGAAAAAACCAACCGCACCGCATAATTTGATAAATTTATATATTTTTTATTCATAATGATATACAACTTAATTTTCATTTTATATTTAACGTAAATCTAATTTACTATTGTTTTTAAATAAACCATGTTAGTAAAATAAACTCACTTTACCTTATTTCTAATTCTTTTGTTAGTCGTTGTTTCTTACATAGTCTCAAATTCTTAAATTTTCTCATGTGTGCAAAATTTATTTAGGATCTTAACTCCATAAACAAAAATAAATTTTATTTACACCGTTTTTATAAATGAAAATGAAATGTGAGCAAAATTAATTTTAGCTGCTAAACGTGATTTTCTAATGAATCACTCATTTCTTGTTTTTATAATCGTAGTGTTTTACTATATATGTTTTCTTAGGTATCAATATTTTGACAATTTCATTTATAATATTATTTTTAATAAAATTAATAAATTTCGTATTTACTATTCACCTATATTAATTTTTTATGTTTAAAGATAGAATCTATCACGTACTTATTTATTTTTTTTAAAAAAAACGCATAACCGCCCGAAAGACAAAATCTATCGAAACAGTGCATTAAATTTTAATTCAAAAAACCACAACTAACAAAAATCACGCAAATCGAACAGTACATGACAATTCGGTCTGATTTTTTGGAACAGTCCAAACCGCACCTTGATTACCTGTAGTAACCCGCGCCGTGATCACCTACTAATTAGAACTTAAGCATGCAATTAATCAATAAAATAATCTTAATCAGAGTAACTGCGGAATCTTAAAATAATATAATACCAGGTAGGCAAAACCTAGTGGTCAACCCTGCAATCCAGCCTTGGTCACCACCTAATCTTCATGTCACCGGGAGAACTATCTGCAACTGCCCCATGGAATAGGGCATCCAGCCAACAGAAAAATAATCGGAAGTGAGCCTAACATGCTCAATACGAGAGTATGAGTATACACTATTATATGCGCATGAATGCAAATGAACTGGGTACCAAGACACTCAGGTCAAGAAACTAGCTCAAAGACTGGGCTCAGGGTATATAGCACGTTGCGCCGTCGCCTCAGAAGGTGGCTCATATACCCAGTGGATAAAGGTGACCTGATACTAGTACATGTGTCCACCATCACGGTGACCTGACACAAGACTTACGTATCCAACCATCCACAAACTCGAAGGGTGGGTGCCCTACTACGGGATAACTCTAAGGTAAAAGCTCAATATGCTCATGTATGCAACATACAATCATGACATGTTGTATATAAAGGCATATAAAACATGCAGTCACATAATCCATGCAAACACATAATACATGCATACTCAATCTGGATATCTCGAATAATATTTTCGTACCTTACTAAGGCAGATCCTAGATGCTTCCCCTCTAGGTCCAAGTCTACCATGCAGCACTACAACATAAATAATCATGCATTACCTAGCATGCCAAACATCACCTACTAGACTCTAAAAGCCTTAATTAAACTATAGTTTACTCCCTATTTACTATAGGGAATCAAAGCCATACCTTCGTCCGTCGTCAGCCTGCTGATGATGCATGCCCCAGAGCCTGGGCATAGCCTAGCTACGACCCTTGGACGCCTCGCTAGAGCTCCGCCGCCTGGATGATACTGCGGACACTGTCCGCTATAAAAATATACTATTTTCTACTCCAACTCTTAAAATAAGAGTACCCAAAAGCTCGTAAAACGAACTAACATGGGCCAAGGAGAGAATTTTGCACTTCAAAATGAGGAATTCGGACCTCTATTTATAGGCGGAGTTCGGACGGTCTGAACTGCCACTCATCCGAGCCTTTTAGACACCTGGACCCTGCGGAGTTCGGACGGTCCAAACTCGGGTTCGGACGGCCCGAACTGGTTCGGAGGGCCCGAACTGGTCCGTGAGCTCCGAACTGTTTTGGTCCTTCCGAAGTCATTTTTGGACCCCCGGGACCTACCCCACCATTTTCGGACGTTACTGGTCTGATTTTCCACTTATTTTCACCAAATAAGGACTCCTTAAACATGTTTTGACACTTTTAAAATTATATGTCATATTTTAACATGTTTAAAATCACTTAATCTTGTAAAATAAAATCGGGCTACTACATTACCCCTATTTTAATTAATATAGTATTTCATGTTAATTTGGATATATTTCAAATTCAACTAATGATAATGTCATTTGAAATATTCACTCTACTTTGTGTATATAAGTAATATATGATTTTAAAATTTGATATATTGTTTTATTGTTAATAATAAATCTATGGATTTCAAATCCATCTCTACTAACACAACCTAAATAAATTATTATACACATAATATTTCAAAAATTCGAATAATTACTTATCAATCTTCCTTTATTCACAAGATCACAATTTTTTTTTATAAATAAGAAAAATAATGAAACTCGTCGTGCAAGTTGTCTGTTTTGAGTTCTGATCGTTTCAATAATCGAAGTTAGTTTTTAATACAATAATTGTCATTTTTAATTTTTAGACATATATTATTATAGTACTAACGTGATATAAAAAATTGACGATATATTACTAGCTATATCAGTTGCATGTCTAGATATTACTAGCATGACATTGCATAGTGTCAACATGCACGGACATTGTCGATCGAATAAAACCATAAAAAACAGTTGTAAAATTACTGCACTAATATCAACTTTGAGTCGGAGACTCGGACGAAAACCGAACAAACGATCAGATTTGCTATTTTGCCTTCTATATATATATCTGAATTCTCATATCATATACATCAACATAAAAATTATATTTTCCAGAGTTGGTGAAAATGAAATGTGTGAGTGTTTGACTAATATAAACGAGTTTGATTTAAGTAGTATTTGACAATGTTTTTAGGGAAAAAAAAAATTTGTGAAGGAAAAAAATTTGTGAAGGAAAAGTTGGGAAGTGTTTTCTAGAAGCTCTCCCAAACACTATTCAGTTTAGTTACATAAGAATTTTGCTTTAAAAAGTACTTTTTAAGTTGGTTTTTAAAAGTATTTTTTTAATTAAAAGTTGTAATAATTTTGTGTTTTGCTAAATATATTGAAAGCATTTTTTTTTAGTTGGGTTATAAAAAGAATTTGAAAAGCTATAAATATGGGCTTTTAAAAAAGAACTTATTTTGGTGCTTTTAAAAGCGTTGCAGTTTATCCAAACACATTTTTAACAATAAAAGCACTTTTTTTAAATAAAAAAAAAATCTTTTCCTCTTCTAGTTTCTTAATCCAAACTAACATTTTCTTGAACACGTCTTGCTTTAGTCTAACACTTTCTCGAACACGTCTGTGATACAATATTTGTACAGTATGATTTGATAAATTAGCTTGTTTAGTGCGCGATATAAGGTAGCGCTAGGGTTACACACATGAAATTATATATATATATATATATAGAAAGAATTTCGATCACATGAGCAACCATCATGAGCAACTACGTGACACATTGTACATTCAATGAGTGATTATCACGTCAGCTATTGCTCACGTAGTTGCCCATGGTGGTTGGGCAACTACTTGAGCAACAGCTTACGTGGCACCTTGGACATCCAATGAGTGATTACCACGTAAGTTGTTGCTCACGTAGTTGCTCATGGTGGTTGCCCATGTGATCAAAACTCATTATATATATATATATATATATATATATATATAGAGTTTCTTTTAAATGCCCACCTATCATGCCCACTACCATGCCTGATGTGAAACTATTCTATTGGACCTACAATTTATCACATTTTTATCACATCCCGGCATGATAGTGGGCAATTGAAAAGAAACTCTATATATATATATATATATATATATATATATATATATATATATTATATTTTTTTGGCACTAAATATCTTCTAAAATTTTATCATCCAGACGACTAATAAGTACTTGGAAGCCATTGGTTACTTCGATTCGGATTATCGTGGCCGCATTGATTTATGTAAACCAACTCCGGGACAAACTTTGATTGGTAAAAGGCAAATTTAACCTGCTAATTCCGCTGTAATGGTTGATTTTTGTATCGTATTTCAAGATTATTTCACACTATATGGATCAAGAGGTTAATTTTTGGATTTATATATAATTGTGGATTCGGTTTTGGTCATTGACTGTATACTATGATGAGATCATAAAATGTATGACCAAACAATTTGGGAAATGATGCACAGAATCAATGTTGGAAGGAGCAGGAGACACTTGTCAACTCCAGCAAAACTAGAATTGGCGCGAATCACGATCTCTACGTACCAACAATTCCCCTCATCTCTTTCTGTTTTGGATGCAACGTTTTTACAGTTTCTGCTGGATTAAATTTAGATTATGCCTGTTTTTCGAGTGGTCTCCTCCGCAATTGCTGGATAAATTTGGTGTTATTTAATTAAATTTATTGGTATTTATACGGCTCCTTGTAGAAGAGTGAAGTAATTTGGACAAGTGTTAACTTGCTGGGTCATTTGTTCATTTGAATCGTTGCTTGATTCTTGAAATTTGGGAAACATCGAGGTTTAGGGTTTGAGCGAATCAAGATGAATGCCTCCGTTTGGTCTTTGGGAAGGGGGAAATGACTGTTCCACCCTTGCCTGTCTCTTTTGATGTTATCAAGTGAAACCTACATGTCAGGAGTTGTCAATTCTTTAAATGTAAAGTGTTTGGTTGTCCGTTACCTATATTATTTGTATTACGAAATGCATCTGTTTTGAGTTTCATAATGCCCTCTTCCTCTTCCTACCGTTGGTTTGCATACCTGTTTTCTTGTTTGCTCAAGTTCTTATGAGCCCGGGTTCCATTTCTGCACAACAAAAGAACTTTTTTTGATAGGAGTATTGTGTTCGATGTGCCACAAGATATTATCATTTGTTCGGTTGGTTCTTAGAAATTTCTTTGAATCATAGAGAAATAACTGCTGTATGCATTGATAGTGTAGAAAGGTATTGCTTTAATTGATGATGCACTAAGGTTGTTGAAAGGCTGATGATAATGAAATTGTCAGTTAGTGGACCTGCTTTGCAGTCTTGCAATGATGTGATGGGGATGTACCTAAACTTCAAGCAATCTTGGGATACCGCAAATTCAGGTCGTAGTGATGGGAAACCTACGGGTGTTTGGTTGATAGTCCTCAGCATGTTGTTTTGACTGTTTATGAGTTTCAAAGCAGTTTGAGTGAACCTAGAAAGGATTGTGAATCTATGAACATGGAAGACCTTTTAAAGAGCATTTGGACGCCTGAAGAAAGCCAGGTTGTGGCAACTTCTACTGGTGTAGGAGATGGAAATGTGTACTGTGGAAATTTACAATGTCAGGGTTCTTTAATATCGCTGAGGACACCCGGCCAGAAAACGATTGACGAAGTGTGGAGGGATGTCCTCGATGAAGCTATTGGTGTAAAAGATGGATTTGGTAGTGGAGGTTCAAAATTACAGCCAAAGGAGCCTACTTTAGCTAAGATGACTTTGGAAGAATTTTTAGCTAGGGAATCAGTGGCTAAAGAAGATATAGGACCATCTGGAATGTCAGATGGCAATGGAGTCTACGGTAGTTTACCTCCTTCAAGTGGTAAATATGCTGCTTTAAACTCGGGATTTCAACAACTATCTCAGAACAATGGTGTCTTGGGTAGTCACTTTGCTTCACATAACAACATGTTTCGTAGTTCGACTAACTCGAGGATCAACATGAGCTTTGTCAGGCCGTCCGTGCATCTACCTCAGCTCCCACAGCCACAATTACAGCCATCGTTTCTAAAGCAAACTAACACGGCCTTTTCCCCTTCATTACCACTAGGGAGCAACTTTCAGTTCTTCAGCCCAGGAACAAAGGGTTTGGTTTTCGGAATAACAAAGCCAGTCGACAACAATAGAGATGAAAGTGGAGCAAAAACGATTGTTGATGAATTACACTACAGTCCAGCAGTTGCGACGATTTCTCCTAGGAATCATCTAAGTTCAGATGCTTCTGTTAAGAGTAAGAAAGACCCACTACCAGTGTCCCCTTTACTTCATAATTTTGGTGAAGGCGAACAAAAGAACTCACCAAGTTCTTTGGAGAAAGTAGTGGAGCGAAGGCAGAGGAGAATGATTAAGAACAGAGAGTCTGCTTCAAGGTCACGAGCTAGAAAACAGGTGACCATTTTTTTGTTATAGAAGCAGCTATATTCGTCCTTGGTTTACATGCTAATCATAGTTTCTACTTGAGATAGAATATGCCATTTTTCGTTTGAGTAAAGAATATATTTTGGATGAACGGGTAAATCACTTGATTTTGCCACCCCTTGCTCATATATCTCCTGCTTCAATAATATGAGAATGGCCCAAAGTTGATTTCTACTGCAACAGATATGCTTTTGTTTTCTTACCTGTATGGATAGACGAATAGTATTTTTTTACCAAGATCTTCGTCTTCGTGCTGGGAATCGCCTGTTCCACTTGGTTCTGTTTCAAGCATAAGCACGCCGCATTTGTAATAAAATCATGCATTGAATTATTCATTTGAAGTAAGATGTAAATGATTTTATTTCGCATTTCAGAATCTGTTAATTATGTATATTAGTTACTTTTTAAATTTTATATTTTAGTTTTCTATCATTCTCATATGACATATCCTAATTAATAATTCTATTTATATATGTCGTGACTTGGAAAATGCAGGCCTATACGCTGGAATTGGAAGCAGAAGTGGCAAAGCTCCGAGAAATGAACCGGGAGTTGCAGAAAAAACAGGTACATCTACTTAGAGTACATTCAATCTATACGTTAGGGATAACAATGAGGACTGTTGTGATTTTGATCTGACCAAAAAAAAATGTCTTCGTGATGTTGCAGGAAGAATTCGAGGAAACTTTGAAAAATCAGGTACTCAGATTTTTACTTGAATTTTTCGTTTCCTTCGTTGTTAATCATTGCTGTACGTACATGAGATGAAGTAGTTGAAGTCGTTCACGGAGTAATAATAACTACTGTCACTATGTTGTCACCAGCACATGGATGCTACTTCAGTGTGGATCACATTCTATTCTTCATTTCTTTGCTGTAAATAATCTATTTTATCTGTTAGCAGATGTTGGAATCGACATTCTGGGGATGTAAAAGAAGACGCTTGAGACGCACATTGACAGGACCTTGGTAAAATACTAAGAGTGAATCTTGAACCGTGAGTAGTAAGCATTGTGTATTGAAGATGCATTTTCTGGTAATTGGCAAACATTGGAACTTCATGGTTCATCTCTGATATAGCTAAGCCTTGTCAAACCTTGGTAAAAGACTAAGAGAGAAGTTTGATGAAATTATAGAACTTGTCAAATGTTTAAAATATTTTCTGGGTTATTAGTGTTGTAGCAACTTGCTAAAACCTGTTGTGTACTTGCTGTTTGTTTTTTTTGTTGGGGGTGTTTTCAATTGTGAGTTCTTTCCTTCTTTCATGCGCTTGAGACTCATGGTAGCATGTGCTGACCTGAAAATTCTGCATGGTTCACTATGGAGGTTGTGTTCCGGTCGTAATTGGTGAAATACTGTAACAGCTTGTTTTTAACCGAAATCGTCGATTTTTTCACCGATTCGGAGTCAGAATAGTTGTTGCGGAACGATACTTGAATTTTTCCCGAAAATTTTGTGAGTTTTTATATATTTTTTTCTTCAAATATCTTCCCAAAATTTTTTAGATTGTTATATTTTTTTTTAAGAAAATATTACTGATATGATTGGAGTGCTGGATATGGAAACAGAAAGCAGAGACATTGAGACAAGAGTAAAACTTTTAGTCCGCAAAACGAAATTGTCCCGTACAAAGTGTTTAACGGTGGCGGCAATGGTTTCTAAGATACAACGATGTTAACCAAGAGGCAATAGCACAACAAATTTCTTGACGGCAACGAACACAATATGACAGAATTTTTAGTGAGAAGGCAGAAGCGTAGGATTGTATGCTGAAGTATGTTTCGGCCGCCATTGGTTGCGACCAAAGGACACGAACACACCTCGTATGAACGAACATAACTCATCATCGAGCAGACACACACTGATCCCAACGTGATGTATCACTTTGTGACTGAGTGCATGTAATAAACTGAGAGGTGCAAAATAAAATTTAATAAAATAATAATAAATATTATTTTTAATCAAATTTTGTAAAAAAAAAAAATAGAGCCATAAGACCTCACTGCAACAAGTCGAGTCGGCTCGCGCATGTGTGTTTGGTCTATTTACTAGCATCTTGTCCTTTTTCAAAATTTCAGGTGTCTTAAGGGTCCAATCTCATAAGCACGCAAAGTTTACCTAGTGTGGTTTATCTGACTAGTGTAGTTTGCAGGCTATTGCGTTAGTCCGGGGGTTTACCCAGAGCGCACCGAAAGGTAGCGGCTGCGGGTTCTACGTTAAAAAAAAGAAAAAGAAAAATAAGACATTGAAAAACTTCTAATGTGAAACAAACTCTTTTCCTTTATTATTTCATCAACTTTTCCAACAAAAAATAAATTTAAAAATCAAGATTATAATATCGGACATTTTCCATGTTACGTCTATGTAACCATGACAATAGCATCCATGGTGACCTTGACTGATCGGTGCCAAATCTGTTTATTTTTCCTTATTTTAAACTTTAAAGCATATTTCATGAAACATAATTTGTGAAATTAATGTAATCACGCAATTATTTTTACTGTTTCTTTAATTTTATTTTAATTTTAAATAATATTATAAAGTTGAAAAGTACCTTTAAGTTTTTTTTAAAACAAAAAATCACACATGGGATTTTTTAGTTTTTTTTTTTTTTTTTTTTGGCTCATCACATGGGAATTACATGAAGGTTTTGTGCGTGATTTGATTTTTAAATCGTTTTTATTTCGATCCTTTTGTCGCATATTGGGTAGCGTAGGGTGGCTACAGAGTTAGTGCACTTTATTATTGAATTTATGTTGTTATATTAAATTCTTGCGTGTGTCGAGCCGGCGACATACATTTGGCTGCAAACTATTAGGTCTGGCCAGCTCAGACCACTAATATCATTTCTTTGAATCTTCGATACTATCATATTTATAATTTAAATTCAATCATATTTTTACTTATATTTTTTTAAATTTAAAATTTTAGATTTTATAGTTATCACTCCAAACATTTTGAATATTTAACTTATATATAAAAATAATATGAAAATTAATCAGCATAAAAAACTTATATATTAAAAAAATTATTTATATGTATTTATCGCGTGCAAAAAACACTAGGTTACATCTGTTTGTATTTTTTCACAGAAATGTGAAGTTATTTGCGACAAAAGCATGGACGATTTGGCAAGAACGAATGCGTACCTCTCATGATGCGAAGAGTAGCACTGCCTGGATGGATGTAAATTGAAGTGGTTCTTGGCTGAGGGAATATCATGCAACACTAAACCAAAAATAAAAATTCAAGCAACGATATTTCCTTGATCTAAAAAAATATCTTTTCTTCTTAAATACAAACTAGTGTTCCGTGATATGTGATATATATATATATATAGAGTTTCTTTCAAGTGCTCACCTACCATGCCCACCAATGATGTGGCACTATTCTATTGGACCTACAATTTATCACATCTTTATCACATCCAATAGAATAGTGCCACATCATTGGTGGGCATGATTGGTGGGCATGGTAGGTGGACACTTGAAAGAAACTCTATATATATATATAGAGTTTTGATCACACGCACCTTAGAGTGCGTGAGGTTCCACGTTCACCCGTGCCCAAAACAACTCCGATTATCTTAAAATTGTCACGGTAGGAACGTCTCGAAAATGCGAATCCAATGATATATCATATGATACAAATTTCAATCTCGGTAGTCGGAAATGGGAAGATGACCGGAAATTAGGTGAAATATGCAATTTTCGATCATCTTCCTATTTTCGAACACTGAGATTGAAATTTTTATCATATGATATATCGATGGATTCTCATTTTTTAGACGATCTTACCGTGAAAATTTCAAGACAATCGAAATTATTTTGGACACGGGTGCACGTGGAACCCTACGCACCCTAGGTGCGTGAGATCAAAACTATATATATATATATATATATATATATATATATATATATATATATATAGAGTTCTTTTATGGTGCCCAACTCTATATGCCCAACTCCATGCCCACCATGTACAATATGTGATAAGTCAACTCATCAATTGTGTTGGTCAACTCACATATTGTACATGGTGGGCATGGAGTTGGGCATATGAGTTGGGCACCATAAAAGAACTCTATATATATATATATATATATATATATATATATATATATATATATAGGGTTAATTACCAATCACTCCCTAAACCACTTTATAACTTATTTATAAATCCCTACATAAATAAAACTTACTTTCAACTCTCTGGAGAGAAACTTTTGTTTCTAAATACCAATTTTACCATTATCTCTTAAAATTAAAATTAAAATTAAAAATAAAAAAAAATGAGAGAATGGATAATAAAAACAAAATTAATCCAAATAGTATATATATAAAAATTCAAATTAAAACCAAAGAACATAAATCATATCATATACATGCTTATGTTGATACGGGAGCAAGTATGTGTTTAGGAAGCAAGCATATACTTCCAAATCATTATTGAAAGAAATATGATAAAGGATTAAAAGTTCGAATAGGAGATGGATCAATAATCATGCTTAATACAGTAGCAGAAAAATTAAAAATAGAAATAAAAGAAACAAAATTTGTAATACCCATTATATATCAAATAGAATCAGGAATGAACATTATAATAGGAAATAACTTTTTAAGAGAATATCTTCCCTTTACACAATTTGAAGATCACATAACTTTAAACAAAGGATCATCAATGATTTACATTCCCAAAATACGAACAGCATTTCGCGTAGGAAATGAAGGATTTACAAAGAATTTTCATAAACGAAATACAAATCCAATAGAACTAAAAATAGAAAATATTTTAACGATTAATCCTAAAAAAGAAATCATGAGGAAATTTCATGATATTTGTTCTGAAATGTAAAATGGATGATGTAAAAATATTTGAAAAAAAAGTTCAAGAATTATTAAAACTTAAGATAATCATTCTTAGTAAAAGTCCACACTCTTCACCAGCCTTTTATGTCAGTAAGAAAGATACTGATAAGAAAAGAATGATAATTGATTATCGAAAGATGAATAAAGCAACAATTATGGATGGATATTATATCCTAAATAAGAATGATTTACTATCTTATATAGGAGAAATGAAATATTTTTCCAGTTTAGATTGTAAATCAGGATTCTGGCAAATTCAACTAGAACCACAAACACAATTACTTACAGCATTCAGTTGTCCAAAAGGACAGTATCAATGGACTGTATTACCTTTCGGACTTAAACAAGCACCAGATATCTTTCAAAGATATAAGGATGAATCTTTTAAATCATATATAGATTTTTGTTGTGTTTATATAGATGACATATTAATTTATTCAAAAACACTAGATCAACATTATAAAGATCTCATGACAGTATTAGATATTTGTCATAAAGATGGAATTATACTTTCTGAAAAGAAAGCACAATTATTCAAAACAAAAATAAATTATTTAGGATTACAAATAGAAGATGGAAAACATTGTTTACAACCGCACATACTTAAGAATATTCATGATTTTCCTAGTGAAATCAAGGATAAAGATCAATTAATAAGATTTTTAGGATTATTAACTTATTCTGGAAATTACATTAAGAAACTTGCAGAAATCAGAAAACCTCTTCAGGTAAAACTTAAACAGGACTATAAGTGGAAATGGTCGAAAGAAGATACTAATTACATAGACACTATTAAAAAGAAAATAATTAGTAATCTTCCTGAATTATATTTTCCTTCAAATAAAGATATAATAATAATTGAAACAGACGCTTCAGATGAATACTGGGGAGCATGTTTAAAAGCTTATACTGGAGAAAGAAATTTAGAAGAACTTACTAAAAAGCTACTAGAAATAATGAAAAATTATGCAACTATACATCAGGAACTTTTCAAGGTGCACAATTAAATTATCATTCGAATGAAAAAGAATTATTAGCTTTAATATTCACAATTAGAACTTATGAAATTTATCTTATTTCTAAATCGTTTTTAGTAAGAACAGATAATATGAATTTAATATATTTCAAGACAAGAAAAATATCAAGAAATGCAGGGAGAAATACAGCAAGGCTAATTAGATGGCAATTGGAATTGAACCATTATCAGTTCAAGATCCAACATGTCAAAGGAACGGATAATTCATTACCCGACGTATTAACCAGAGAACTTCATCCAAACTATACTATCCGTAGTAACGGAATAACAAAGGAGATCCTAAGTGATCCAGGAAATGACTGTGAGTCATCCGAACATGCCTCAGAAAGCATGGGGAATATAAATTGATGAAATGAGATTTATATTCAGAAACATGAATTATTTTATGACTTTCAGTCATCCGAACATGCCTCAGAAAGCATGGGAAATATAAATTAATGAAATGAGATTTATATTCAGAAACATAAATTACTCTTTGAGTAAAATAATCAATTTAAGATTGATTCAATTCTTGCAAAAGAATTTATAAATGCAATGATACGTTTTATAAAACTATCCTAATTACTCACGAAAAGAGTTATTTTATTAACCATTATATATATAAATATGTTTTCTTGTGCAGAGTATAATCAAGATGGAGCAACTAAGTTAATTAAAAGAACAATTGATTGAATTGCAGGAAAAAATTCAAATTTTTCAACTAAAAGAAAGGAATTTGAGTAGAAAAATTCAAAGGACAGAAGAAAAGATGATAACTTCATCATCATCATCCTCACCAAGAACACCAATCAAAATGGCAACTCCATTTGACAAAATAATGGATATAAAATAGAAACAGTCAGCGGTCACAGCCAACACTGACAAAGAAAAAGAAAAAAAAAAAAAAGAACCGGTGGACACAGCCAGCACCGAGAAAAATAAAAAAGAAGAAAGGACGTTTAAAAGTTCCCTTGAAAATAAAGAAAGAAAGATGGTCAATCTGCGACCACAAAAACCAATTTTTGAAAAAATAAATTTTCCAAAAAAACTCAAGACTGAATTCTTTGAAACACTAAACTATTTGAGAATAGCCAAACCATCTGCAGAATCTTGGCTACAAACTTGTGACACACAGAGCATATCAAGAGCAAGAACACTGCAAGGTGCTCCAGCGCATGAAGTCGCAAGATTCTTTTCAAATGGATTATTAAGTGGATTGGAAGTCAGTCCCAACAATCAAGAAATAAAACTATTTTCATATCAGTTGAGAAATAGTATCATCCAGTTCAAGAAAGCAGTCTTTAAGGACGATCCAGTATTAACATTGAGTATTCACTCAACCCTTCCAGATTGGGATGATAACAAATTCTATCAACCAATGGTATATATTCAATGTCGAAAACAAAAAGACAAGTTCTTATTCGAAGGATCAAATAAAGAGAAACCAGTAATGGATATCTCAACACTTCCTGAGATAAGAATAAAGACATTGATTGATATGATCTCAAAGACAGGAAAGATTGATGAAAACTCAAAGGTTAAAATAATTTTTGCAACCAGTAAAATTTTATTAACCACTGGACACAAGGAGACAATCCAAAAGAAAGAACAAGCCATGTTAGCTCAATTCGAAGCTCCAATCTATGAAGCAAGAGTTGACATGACCCGAGAAACCCAACAAATGTTATGTCAAAGACTAAGAACAATGATTTCCACTCACAAATGTGGATATTGCCAACCCATTCAGACAGAAGAAGCAGCTGTCAAAGAGGACAAACCAGCTGTCAAAGAATACAAACTAATAAAGAAATGGTCCGAATGCACCAGTGATTCAGAGAGTGACACAATATAAAAACAAATGAAATCGTGGACCACGCCACATGTTAAAGGCATCCACTCAGATGTAAAATGAGCTGTTTCCATTATGTAGTGTCGGGTGGTCCCCCTCTTTTCTTTTATTTTTAATTATGTATGCGTTTTTCCACGCCTATAAAAGGAGATGTTTTGTGCTGTAAAAAAAAGGAAGTGAAGTTTGAGTATCTCTCTCTTCTTAAAGTTTCTTACAATCTGGTTCATACAAGACGTATGAAAACTATCAGAAACTAAGAAACATAAAATTAGAAACAAAATAAGCCTTATGGCTAATAACTAAACAAGCAGGGCGTAAGGAGGATAAGGTTGGAAACCAACCATTGAATATTTATGGTTAGAGTAAACCTGAAGATCCATAGGGCAAGTACCAGTTGATCAAGTGATCGTTAAGGGAAAGCAAAGATTTGGCCTCTGCTCAAAACCAAGATTCATTCAAATAAGGTAACCTTCCTAAACCTCCTGCAGCCCTTAATTCAAAGAAATAGTCAAAATACATTAATCATGTCATCATCCTTTATAAGAAATGGAAGATTAATAATAAAAAACTGGTTCAAAATAGAAGATGATCATGAATATGATACATTTCATGAATATCGTTTAAATACTTCTGATTTAACCATATTTGAATCAGTTTATCAACTAAAATTTGTATTAATAACCAATGAATGGAACCAAATTAATATGAAAAAATTTATCTGTTATAAATGAATTAGATCTGTAAATCCATGAATCAGATCTGTAAATCCATGAATCAGAAAATTCATAAGAATTTTAAAAATTCTGCAACCTGGTATCAAAGACTAAATAAAGCAGATTATTAATGTCTGGATTAACTTTAGATATTGAGATTAAAAATTTATTTGATAAAATAATCTTACTAAAAGATTTACGTCAAATAGATCAATTATGGAATAAAATAAAAGATCTCCAAACCTTTTATTTCAAAAATCATAAAAAAGAACATTTTTCAAGCAACTGAAAAATGATAATTCAAATTTCTGAAAACGATGAAATTGAAGACATAACAATATGTTATAAATAAGAACAAACTTTGTTATCGAAATCCGATCAACAAAAATAAAATAATAAAAGTAACAATTTTTACTAAATGAAAAATGTATGAAAATACAAAAATGAATAGCTTTAATTTATATTCTCAAAATATAAATTTTGATATAGAAAATTGTGAAAACAATTTGAAACATCTTAAAAATTGTTAATCTTCAATTGATAGTTTCGAAGATTTTTAGAATTTATTAGAACAGATAGATTCAACAAAAAGGCTTTTAATAGCCTTAAGAAAATTAAGAAGTTCTATCATCTGTTAAAATGACAGAAGTAACAATTCCAAATCAAAACAGTCAGATCGATGAATCTGAAGAAAACCAAGAGTATAATTTGAATATTATATTCAATCAAAGTAAGTTTGCTGAAATACAGAAAACAGGGTTTTCTAATTCAAAAACAAATTTAATAGACCAACCAGGAATACTAAGTAAGATTTCAAATTTTATTAATCCCAAAAAAAATTTAATTTATTATTCGATTCGTACAAAAGAACGATCTTGTAAAATAAATAACGAATCAAGGTCTAATACTCTGAAGTTATTAACAACTCAAGATATTAATACCATCATGGCAAAAGCCAGTGAAAAAGAACGATCTGAACTGAAATATGTTCATATCGGAGGAATTGAAATAATAATATCAGCTCACTACCGAGAAGGAATAGATACACCAATTGAAATAACAGTTCGTGACAAAAGAATACGTAATTTCGAGGATTCTATCCTTGGAAAAATTGAAGGAAATTTATGTTACAAAAAGATGAAATTTTGTATTTATCCACAATACAATATATCTCTTTTTGATAAAAACATAAATGACGTTTTAACATTAGATTATTACTTTTATAGAAATAATCTTATCATGTTAACAGAAAATCATCCGATCAATATAAACTATGTTGTCGGTTTAGCAATAAGTAATAATTCTCAAACAGGAATAATTTCTACAAAACCAACTATTTCTGTTGAAAGAATGTTTGAAAATATTACAAGAATTGAACACCCTCGAAAAGCATTTATTGAAGAAATAAATCCCTATAAAAGATGGAGTTCAGATGACCTCCAAATCACAAAACAGTCTGTACCAAGAAGATCATTATCATTTGCTAGAAATGATGAAGATATTCTTGATAAGATTGGAACCATGAATCAAAATATTCTTAAAATTAAACAAGCTATTGTTAATGAGTCAACCTCATCGCAATGACGTCCTTAATAAAATTATAAAAAAGATCTAGGAGATTTAGAAAATAATATTAATAAGATCAATCTATCAATACAAGAATTAGAGAAGAATTTCAAAGAATATATTGATTTAGCAACGACTAGATTAATAATTGAACAAGAAAGACATAGTAATGAAATATTGAACTATCTTAAGGAAGTTCTTCCAATAGATAAAGGAAAAAGAAAAATGGAAGAAAAACCCCCATTCAAAATTGAATCATGGTATAGAAATCCCCTTAGTTATGGCAAACATAAGTATGGAGATATTTAGTGAAACCGACTCATCTGATTTTGAACAAATAGGAGTAAATACAGAAGAATTATATCATTCACATCAGAACTCAGAACAATACAGAGATATGAATATTTCAGAATCAGAATCTGAAGATGATTCTAGACCACGATTAAATCTACGAACGAATGTAGAAGGTAGTGGTGGAAGAGATGATGAAGAATTTAAATATAACAGAGACCAATACTCTGGATCTTATAAAGATGTTAGAGATATTCTTAGAGAATCAAAAACATCAGGATTTGTGAAACAGAATATCTTAGATTTAGGTTGTTCAACAGCCAAAGAAAGAAAATCAAAGATAGATCATTGGGCAAATGAACTATCAGTACAAATTCAATTAACACCATTATTAGACAAAAATGAGAATATTCAAGTTTTAACTCATGGGATGATAAAAATGACACTGGTAGGAGCAGTAAGAACTTGGGCTGAAAACCTAGTAATTACTAATCTACCACAAGGAATGACAGGACATCGATAATTCGAACTATTTGTTGATGCCTTGTACCAAGAATTTTTAGGAGTTTCTAATAATGATGCTAATTTGGTAGCTAAGAACATAGAACAAAATAGAGCAATCTTTATTTTAGATAATATAAAATTATGCAATTTATGTTACTTAGAAGAATTTATTTGTGATTATGAAACAAACTATTATCAATTAATAGATGCTGATAAAAAGGAACATTATAAACTAAGTATCTTTAATAAGATACCTAATATACCTATAAATAGTAAAGATGAATTCTTAACTAGTCCTTATGCTAAAACTTTAGGAGGGGCTATTAAATTCATCAAAGACATAATAACAAAGAAATGTCATGAAGTAACACTAAATAAAAGAATCTCTAAATCCTACAAACAAAACAATAAACTTTGTTGTGACAAAATGAAATTCACAGTAAAAGAATACGGTTGCAAAACAAACATGTCACACAAATATTCAAAACGACAGAAACAGAATAAATTTAATAAACCTTATAAATCTTTTAATAAGAAATTTATTCCCTATAAGAAAAAGAAATTTAAAAAGAATTTCTTCAGAAAACCTTATAAAAGAAAATTTTATAAAAAGTTTGATAACAAAAAATCACCTTGCCCAAAGGGTAAAGGAAAGAATTGCACATGTTGGTTGTGCAACGAAGAAGGACATTATGCGAATGAATATCCAAAACGAAACGAAAAGAAAAATAAAATTAAACTTCTTGAAGAAATATATACTATTGGATTCTATCCCGTAGAAACAATTGAATTTTCATCCGACGATGAAAATATTTATTATCTTGATGAATCCAGTGAATCAGATTTTGAATCTGATTCCACATTTGATAATTCAAGAAATAATAATGATTAAAATAACGACAAGAGCATTTTCGAAAAGACAAATATAGGGAGTAAATTGAAAGTTATGTTTGATTTAGGGAGTTATCTACAAGTTGCCCTATATATATATATATTTATTTTTGTGTAAAAGATATATTATTTTATTAAAACATGATATTTATAGATTAAATACGATTTTATTGAGATAGTCTAAATTTTGAGACATATTAAAAAAGTTTGAGACAAATTTGAGAAAAAAATCGAGAGTGACGAAAATGAACAACGAAGTCAAACTGTAAACGAGTGTCACATTGACATATCAAAGTTAATTGATAAGGGATCAAGTTTAATAAGATATGATATAAGATAAAATAAAAATATTTCGAGAGTTTGATTTTGTTGTGAAAAAGTAAAAATTTATGGTAAAAAGTAAAAACTCCAAAACTCAAAATATATCAAACTCTACACTTCACAATATTTTTCTCTCAATTCAATTGTATTTTTCATCACAAATGAAGACCTATTTATAGATCCACATTTGAGATTAGTCCAAAAATAAATACATCATCATCTACATCATCACACACTAATTTTCCACATTTTACAACTCAATATTCAACATTCAACATTCAATATTCAACATAATAATAATATTTTTCAACACTCCCCCTTGTGATGATGATCGTGATATGATGACTATCTTCATTACGTGTTTTATACTGCCTCGTTAAAAACCTTACTAGGAAAAACCCAATGGGATAAAAACCATAGTAAGGGAAAAAGAGTGCAGCCACGTAAACTCCCCCTCTTGTTAACATGAGTGATTCTTCACATATTCCGCAGATTGCGCATCCCAATGTTGTATATATGCTTTCTGAATATCTTCGTGGAAAGTGCCTTTGTGAAGAGATCTGATGAGTTCTCACTTGATTGAATATAATAGATATCAATATCTTTATTCTTCTCAAGCTCTTGAGTGTAGGCAAAGAACTTTGGGGGTATATGTTTTGTTCTGTCACTTTTGATGTATCCTTCTTTCATTTGAGCAATACATGCAGCATTGTCTTCATACAACGTCACAGGCTTCTTGTCTACTGATAATCCACAAGAAGTTTGGATATGTTGTGTCATTGATTTTAGCCAAACACATTCACGGCTTGCTTCATGTAGCGCAATAATCTCAGCGTGATTTGATGAAGTTGTTACGAGTGTTTGTTTCTGTGAACGCCAAGAAATTGCGGTGCCTCCACGAGTAAATACATATCCGGTTTGAGAACGTGCCTTATGTGGATCAGATAAATATCCAGCATCAGCATAACCAATGATACTTTGATTGGTGTCTTTTGAGTACAAAAGTCCCAAATCTGTTGTTTCTCGTAGATAACGAAATATATGTTTAATTCCGTTCCAGTGCCTCTTTGTTAGATATGAACTGAATCTTGCCAATAAATTTACAGCAAAAGATATATCAGATCTAGTGCAATTTGCAAGATACATAAGGGCACCAATGACACTTTGATATGGTACTTCTGGACCAAGAATAACTTCATCATCTCCACATGGACGGAATGGATCTTTTTCTATGGTTAATGATCTTACAACCATTGGAGTACTTAATGGATTTGATTTATCCATATTAAAACGTTTAAGGATCTTTTCTGTATAATTTGCCTGGTGAACAAAAATTCCACATTCTTTTTGTTCGATTTGCAAACCCAGACAATACTTGGTTTTTCCAAGATCCTTCATTTCGAATTCTTCCTTCAAGTACATCATAACTTCTTGAATTTCTTTATTCGTTCCAATGATGTTTAAATCATCAACATATACAGCAATAATTACACATCCGGATGTTGTTTTCTTGATGAAAACACAAGGGCATATTGGATCATTTACATATCCCTTTTTCATCAAGTGCTCACTTAGCCGATTATACCACATTCGGCCGGATTGCTTTAACCCATATAATGATCTTTGCAATTTTACAGAATAAAATTCTCTGGGTTTTGAACTTTGTGCTTCAGGCATCTTAAATCCTTCAGGGATTTTCATATATATATCACTATCAAGTGATCCGTATAAGTAAGCTGTAACAACATCCATAAGACACATTTCCAAATTTTCAGACACTGCCAAACTAATCAAATATCGAAACGTAATTGCATCCATAACAGGAGAATACGTTTCTTCATAATCAATTCCAGACCCTTGAGAAAAACCTTGTGCAACAAGTCTAGTTTTATATCTGACTATTTCATTTTTCTCATTTCACTTTCGAATAAAAACCCATTTGTATCCAACAGGTTTTACACTTTCAGGTGTGAGGACTATAGGTCCAAAAACATTGCATTTATTCAGCGAATCCAATTCAACCTGGATGACATCTTTTCATTTGACCCAATCATGACAAGTTTTACATTCACCAAAAGATTTTGGTTCATGATCCTCATTTTCATTTACGATGTCACAAGCCACATTATAAGAAAATATCTCATCAATATCTTCTATGTCTTTTCGGTTCCATATTTTTCCAGTATTAATATAATTGATAGAGATTTCACGATTCTCGTCAGTTTGTGGTTCTGACAGAATATTTTCATCATCAGGTGATTCTTTTGGAACACCATTTTCTATTTTATGATCGTCGTGTTTCTCTATGCCTTTTTTTTTTTTAGGATTTTTATCCTTGGAACCGACTGGTCTTCCACGCTTCAAGAATTTTATGACATCATGAGTGTCTTTAATTTGTTTCTTTGGAATTTCAATTCGAGCAGGGGTATTTACAGCATGTATATATGATTTTGTTACCCCTTTTGTGTCTGCAAATGCATCTGGCATTTGATTTGCAATTCTTTGCAAGTGCACAATTTGCTGTACATCTTTCTTACATTGTTTGGTCCTTGGATCCAAATGTAACAATGATGGTACATACCATGTGATTTCTTTTTCGATGTGTTTCTTTTTTCCCCCTAACATTGGAAAGATTTTTTCATTAAAATGACAATCAGCAAAGCGTGCTGTAAACACATCGCCTGTCTGAGGCTCAAGATATCGAATGATTGATGGACTATCATAACCGATATAAATACCGATTTTTCTTTGTGGACCCATTTTTTATCGTTGAGGTGGTGCAATAGGCACATACACCATACATCCAAAAATTCTCAGATGAGAGATATTTGGTTTTTTACCAAATGCAAGTTGCAATGGGGAGAATTTATGATATGCACTTGGTCTGATGCGAATTAATGCCGCAGCATGTAAAATTGCATGTCCCCATATAGAAATAGGGAGTTTTGTTTTCATAATCATTGGTCTAGCAATCAATTGTAGACGTTTAATCAATGATTCAGCTAATCCATTTTGCGTATGAACATGAGCTACAGGATGTTCAACAGTGATTCCCATTGACATACAATAATTATTGAAAGTCTGGGATGTAAATTCTCCAGCATTATCAAGTCTTATTTTCTTGATTGTATAATCGGGAAATTGATTTTGCAATTTTATTATTTGAGCCATCAATCTTGCAAATGCCACATTTCGAGTTGACAATAAGCATACATGTGACCATCTGCTAGAGGCATCGATCAATACCATAAAGTATCGAAATGGTCCACATGGTGGATGAATTGGCCCACAAATATCACCCTGAATACGTTCAAGAAATATGGGTGATTCAGTTTGGATTTTAGCTGGCGATGGTCTTATAATAAGTTTTCCAAGAGAACATGTTTTACATTGAAACTTATTATTCTAAAAGATCTTCTGGTCTTTCAATGGATGACCATGTGTATTTTCAATAATTCTTTGCATCATTATTGAACCAGGATGTCCCAATCGATCATGCAAATTTGTTAATATTGAAGAACTATTAACCACCATATTTGATTCGATTGGCCTTATATGTGTATAATGCAATCCAGTAGGGAGCATTGATAATTTTTCAACCACATATTTCTTTCCTGATTTATATGTGTTAAGACACATATATTTCTGATTTCCATCAGTTATCGTCTCAGTATCATACCCATGAGAGTATATGTCATTAAAACTCAACAAATTTCTTTTCGATTGTGGTGAATATAAAGCATCATTTATCAGAAATTTTGTACCATTAGGTAACAAAAAATGTGCTTTTCCACAACCTTCAATCAAGTCTACAGGACCTGATATGGTATTCACCATTGTTTTTGTTGGTTTTATTTCCAAGAAATATCTTTCATCTCGCAGAATAGTGTATGTTGTACCACTATCTGGTATGCAAATTTTCATGATATTATTTCCATGTTTGCTCATAGCATTTTCCATATCAAACTTCACAAAAAATGCAATAAAGAAAAATTAAGTACAATACAAATGCAAAATATAACATGCTTTATAATACAAGAATGCATGAAAAATACAAATTTGTTACAATGTAGTCCCACCAATATTTTAATCAATGTCTTCGAAATCATTCAAAAAAATCTGCAGCATTGAAACTAGTTGAACCAATTAAACGGTCACTATCTTCAACAAAATTTGTCTCTTTTCCTTTCCCCTTTGTCGATTCTTTATAGAGCTTACATAGGTGCTCAGGGATTCGACAAATATGTGACCAATGTCCTGGAGTGCCACATCTATAACAAACACTCTCAGTTCTTTTTGAGTAATTTTAATTTTCACTCGTATTTTCATGCTGCCTTTTTGGTGGATGGTTCGTGACGTTCTTTTGAGATGAGTTATTGAAATAACTATCATGATTATTTTCATATCCACGGCCGCGACCACGACCGCGATAATTTTTACGTCCATGACCACGCCCACCTCCTCGTCCTCGCCCAAGACCAAAATCTGGTCTATGCCTTTGATTTTGATTTTCATTTTTAATTACGACATTTGCTTCTGGAAATGCCGTTGATCCAGTGGGTCGGGATTGATGATTTCTTACTAACAATTCGTTGTTCTTTTCCGCCACAAGAAGACATGCGATGAGTTCAGAATATCTCAAAAATCCACGCACTCTATACTGTTGTTGTAGAGTTATATTTGATGCGTGAAAAGTGGAAAATGTTTTTTCAAGCATTTCCATCTTTGTGACTTCAAGTCCACAGAATTTCAATTGTGAGACTATTCGATACATCGCTGAATTATAATAACTGACTTTTTTAAAGTCTTGGAATCTTAACATATTCCATTCATCACGGGCGGTCGGGAGTATAACTTCCCTTATATGCTCAAATCTTTCTTTCAGCCCTTTCCATAAAATCATTGGGTCTTTTTCTGAGAGATACTCACATTTCAATCCTTCATCAAGATGTCTACGTAAGAAAATCATAGACTTTGCCTTTTCTTGTGAGGATGATATATTATTTTCTTTTATGGTATCACTTAGACCCAATGACTCAAGATGCATTTCTACATCGAGAGTCCATGGCATGTAATTCTTTCCGGTGATATCGAGCGCAACGAATTCAATCTTTGTCAAGTTTGACATGGTGGTACTAGAAAAATAACAATGCATTTTATTAGTTAATTTTCATTAATATGATAATACAAAATAATGGAAAAATGAAAATTACAAGTGCGTATATAAATAGATAAAAAAATCTATGGTGGAAAATCGCCGGTGAATACAAAACTCGTGAGCATGATGATCATAGTCGTTATGAAAAATAGCCTTATAAATGCCATCATCTCCATCTTCGAAAAATCGAGTAAAAATATTTTGAGAGAAATAGTGAATTTTGGTGTGATTGAAAATAAGTTTGAGTGAACATATTTATAGGCCAAAAACTAATCGTTTGTGACCGTTGAGGGTAAAGAAAAAATCGAGTATATGTTGAATAAAAATTCGTGATAATCATGTGATGCGTATAATGATAATCATAATTAAATATACGCAATAAAATATATATCATATCACGTTATTATAAGGTCAGTGTCCTAGACAACCTCTTATATAATAACATGAAATTATATATTGATATAGTTAGTATATATACATATATCATATCACGTTATTGTTTAAAAACCTTAGAGGCTTTTATACTTGTCGTATCCCTTATCGGGAGTGTGGTTAAAAAACTTAGAGGCTTTTATACTTGTCGTATCCCTTACCGGGAGTGTGGGATGTCGTCTTAACATCCTCCCAGGATTTATAACAAGTTTTTAAAAAAACTAATTTTTTTTCTTCATAACATGATAATATATATTAAATATATACACAATAAATAAATAAACAATAAAATAAATATTCTTACTTGTTGAATATTTTTGACTTCTTCTTGTATTTTGAAGCGTCGGAAAATATAGAGAACCTTCGAGCGATCGTGCTGATAACGTGTTGTGAAAAAGTAAAAATTTATGGTAAAAAGTAAAAACTCCAAAACTCAAAATATATCAAACTCTACACTTCACAATATTTTTTTCTCAATTCAATTATATTTTTCATCACAAATGAAGACCTATTTATAGATCCACATTTGAGATTAGTCCAAAAATAAATACATCATCATCTACATCATCACACACTAATTTTTCACATTTTACAACTCAATATTCAACATTCAACATTCAATATTCAACATAATATTAATAATAATAATATTTTTCAACAGATTTCAATTTTTTGAACTTAGTTATAATTTTGATATAAATAAAATATTAAATTGAATGTATGATTAGAATTAATTAATTTATAATTAATTTGGATATGAAAGACAGATTGACGCCACCTGCGTTTGGGTAAGAACAAAACTTCTATCTGAGACTCTTAAAACGGAGTCGTTTGATTGCTGAAGGGAAGGAAAAATCGAAATGCTTAGTGAATTTGTCCGAAAAATCTCATCATCGGCGTCGGGGCGATCAACTTGGCGATGGAGGTATCCGGAATCGATCTTAAACCCGACCCGAAGCTTATGTTCGGGTATCCTACCCGACACATTGGACCGGAGCTCCGAATTGTTTGCCCGCAACTCAGCAGCAATGGAAGGCCTTGTGTCCCAGCTTCACTCTAACATTCAACAGGTATTTCATTTCAAATGCACGTGCGCGATGTGCGCCGCTTGGTAAAGAATTTTTTATGCAAAGAATCTTCTTTTTTTTTGGGTTTTCGAGTATAATCATATGTAGCGTGAAAAGAGATTATACTGGTTTTGAGCAGCAATAAAAGCCAAATAAATGCTGAGTGACGTTTGAAGTTTTGTTTCTGGTTGAATAGGTGATGAACGGTGGAGGAGCCGAGGCTGTGAAAAGGAACAGAAAAAGGAATAAGCTTCTTCCCAGAGAGAGAATTGATCGTTTGATTGATCCTGGTTCTTCATTCCTCGAGTTTTCCCAGGTTTACTTTCCCCTGATTTCAAGTAATCATTTGGCACCTCATGAAACAATGAAATTGTCGATAGTTATAAGAGAAATATGTTTCTGGTTCTTAATTCTATTCTGCATCGTCTTTTGGGTTTCGATTTAAAGGACTCTAAGGTTGTCAAATGAAGACACAGCTGTGTAATGTATTCATGCATTCGTTAATTCAAACATTTATAAGTAGTTTTTCTTTCATGTTAGTTTAAATGTTATTCTTGGTCATAGAATCTGGAGTAAGTCAAGGCTGGTGAATACTAAGTGATGTGATGGAGTGATACTGTGATACTGAGTGGATGCCTTAACATAGCCATGTAAGCACCATCCGGTTGATCACAACATTTTTTCAGTAGTTTTTCCACCATTTGAGTATTTAAAAGGCATCCTTAGTAAGGCTCATCCTGTGGGTGGATGGTCTATGAATTCCGTTGGGGGATTCTGCATCATTTCTCTTCTTTAGTTACATTCCAGCCCCTGAGCATTCCTTGTGATGAATGCATCCTCGACCAGATTATCCTGTTGCATGCCTTCACTTGTTCCCAAATGCTCCCCAATTTAGATGACCGATGATACAGATATGTGTCATGTGTTGAATGGGATATTTTTTACATCGTAAGCTTTGATGATTTAAATAAATTTACTCAATGTCAAAGTTCTGAAGAATTCACTTTGATTATCTATGAATGTTCTCAAACATTCTACGAGTTTAGAAGGATTTTGTCAGATTCAAAGTTATTTCTATGTATTGGTTTTCTATCAATTTTTTTATTTAGTATCTCATATTGTTGAACTTTTCCTTCAAGGATGATTTTTTTTACTACTATTCTTAACCCCTTTTCATCCGTCACCATTTTTTTAAAAAACATTTTAAAATAGATTTTATACCACACTTTGTTTGGCAATTGATTTAGTGTTGATGCTTTTTTCTGCTGCATACTGCTTGTTGATCATATTTTTCTGTTCATGATGGTTGTAGTTTTGGTACTTATATTCCGTTGTAGTTTTTATTGTTACACATTTAAGATATTTGTCAGAAATATTCATGTAGTGTATACCCATTAGTTGGGGGTATAGTAACTGCACTATGGTCTATGAGTCAAATGCCTTTTGACTTTTATACTGTTTCTGAAACTGATAATTTGTGCAGTTTGTGCACCGGGCCGCGAATAACTTCTAATTTACTTATCATAGCATTTAATATTGGGTTATGAATTGATATTGGAGTGCAATGTATATGATTTCATGGTCTTGTAAACATTAGCTCGCTGGCCATGAACTATATGAAGACATATTGCCATCTGGTGGAATAATTACTGGAATTGGTCCCGTGCATGGAAAACTCTGCATGTTTGTGGCAAATGACCCAACTGTGAAGGGTGGAACATACTATCCCATCACTATCAAGAAACATCTCAGGGCACAAGAGATTGCTGCTCAATGCAGACTGCCCTGTATGTATCTTGTGGATAGTGGAGGTGCTTTCCTTCCAAAGCAGGCCGAGGTCTTTCCCGACAAAGAAAATTTTGGAAGAATTTTTTATAATCAAGCTGTGATGTCAGCCGAAGGTATTCCACAAATTGCATTGGTACTTGGTTCTTGCACGGCTGGTGGGGCTTATATACCTGCTATGGCTGATGAGAGTGTAATGGTCAAAGGAAATGGTACCATTTTTCTTGCTGGGCCTCCGCTCGTGAAGGTTAGTTAAAGATTTATAGCACCGCAAAACCTCCTGTGTAATTTTACTTTCTGCCCCTCCAGATTGCATTATGTGATTACATCAGCTCATAGAATTGATGCAAAATTTGCTCTCACGTTTCAATAGTGTGATTGTGGCATTTAACGGGCGAACTATTCATGGCTTTGTTTTTTTTTTTATTTTTCTCATAATTACTAAACAAACCTCAGGCTGCTACGGGAGAGGAAGTTTCTGCAGAAGATTTGGGGGGTGCGACAGTGCACTGTAGGACATCAGGTGTCTCGGATTACTTTGCTCAAGGTAATCCTTTCTTCTCTTCATACTGGTACTTTGAAGTCACACTTTTCACTGATTGACTTAACAGTTTTTCTATCCTGTAGATGAAGAGCATGCGCTAGCTATAGGAAGGAATATAGTAAAAAATCTACACATGGCTGGGAATTTGGATGGATCACACAGTACAGTAGCTGAATATAAGGAGCCATTGTATGATGTTAAGGAACTTCGTTCTATTGCACCGACTGACCTCAAGCAGTCATTTGACATCCGATCAATTATTTCACGGGTTGTTGATGGAAGTGAATTTGATGAATTCAAGAAATTGTATGGCACTGTGAGGCTTTCTTTAATTTCAAACTCATCTTTCTTTTGAGATTTTTTTATTTGTTTTTTGTAACATCTTGATATTTTATATTTGTTTTTATCATAAACAGACGCTTGTGACAGGCTTTGCTAGAATATTTGGGCAACCTGTTGGAATAATTGGGAACAATGGGATATTATTCAATGAATCTGCTTTAAAAGGAGCTCATTTCATTGAGCTGTGTACTCAACGTAACATTCCGTTAATCTTTCTTCAAAACATCACGGGATTCATGGTATGCAGTACATCTTTCCTTTGTAGTAACTTGATATTTGTCCATTTATTCTCATTGAATTTAGTAGATAGTGACGAGGCCAGTTACCCTTTTTGTTAATGAGCATTTTTATTTACGTACCCTCTAGATTTTAGAAAATGAGATGATCTCACAATATGTTGCAGGTGGGTTCTAAATCTGAGGCAAATGGTATAGCTAAATCCGGTGCTAAAATGGTCATGGCAGTATCTTGTGCAAAGGTTAGTTTATCTTAACTTGCCTGATTATGCATGCTTCTGCTGGCCTTTTTGCTCGCTGGAGAATTTCATTCCTGGCACATCCATTACATGGCTCAAGCCAAATCTCCGTTGCCGAAAAAAATTCATTGAACCTGGTTATATCGTTCTCTTATGTATCTGTTCAATTTATTTCAATTATGTGCTTTAAGAAGTGCACATGGAAATGGAATCTAACTGCACCTAATTTTCTTTAACGGAACTTGGCCTAGGTTCCCAAGATTACAGTTATTGTAGGTGGAAGCTTTGGAGCTGGAAATTATGCAATGTGTGGGCGTGCATACAGCCCTAACTTCATGTTCTTTTGGCCCAATGCCAGAATATCTGTGATGGGTGGACCTCAGGTAGCCCCTTCAATTTCCTTTTCTTTGTCAACTGGCAGCAGCGTTTTCAAGATTTTCCTTGTTTGGAGACGTTATTTTTAGTGGCATATTTATTCTTTTTGTGAATTCAAGATTTCATTTGATAGTACCACGTGATACAGAAACGACATCCTCAATTAGGACGGACCCTGTTGGGTAAAAACTGATCGAAGCTCCATGCGGCAGACAAAAAGATTAAGTTTAACGGGAAATTCCACAAGTTACTAGAAGATCCTATAGTGCATGAAACTAGCTCATTAATACCCACATCTGTTAGCGAGTGAGACCTGATATTGCATTATATAGGGGCTGCGGCAAAACTTTCTAATCTAGACATTAGTATTCTAGACGGAAGAGACACCATCTAGAAATAACTAGAACAGGGCGCGAATTTTGCCCCAATGTCTCAAAAATTAAAAATCAAAAGTAGTAAAATGTGTTGATTCTAACTTCTTCTTCTTCTTCTTATTATTATTATTATTATTATTATTATTATTATTTTTTTTTTTTTTTAATTTTTTTAATTTTTTTATTTTATATTTATGCATGTGTGTAGAAAACTCACCCAATTGAAGCCTAGAAGAACACTATTCACAAGTTCCAAATGACTTTTTTTCAGGCTGCTGGCGTGCTGTCTCAGATAGAACGAGCAAACAAGAAAAAGGCTGGAATCCAGGTTCGGAAATTCTTATTTTTCGCAATGGGTGATACTCTGTAGCTGAAAGATACTAAGACGTGTAACTCCTGCAGTGGAGCGAGGAAGAGGAGGAGAAATTCAAGGCTGCAGTTGTGGAGGCGTATGATCGAGAGGGCAGTGCCTATTACTCGACAGCAAGACTTTGGGACGATGGTGTGATTGATCCTGCAGATACGAGAAAGATCTTAGGCCTCTGTGTTGCTACTTCAATGAACCGTAAGCCCGAGGATACCAAATTCGGGGTTTTCAGAATGTAATGCCCCTTTCTCGGAGATTGAGGATGTCCGGTGCTATTCTGTTAGATGACCAAGTAGTTGGTATGTCACATCTCATATAGCACAAAGTGTACTGCTCTGTCTCATAGTGAAAGCATTGCCAAGAACCTGGACTGTTCTTACCAGATAACCTGATAATCTCATATTTGTAATTATTAAACTTTAGGAAGAGAAATAATCATTTCTTATATTTAACATTTACTTATTTCATTTTTTATTTGATTCGGGAAGCAGAAGAAAATCACATAAATGCGGCATTGTGTTTGGAGTATAAAATTCTTCTTCTGTTTTATAAAAAAATTGTTGATTAAATTTGTCAGTTTTTCACTCCCAGTTGGGATCTAGTGGCCCATGCTTCTAGGTAACAAGTAAAATGTTGCAAAATTAAAAAATGAAAAACTGCATGAAGTTAGTTTAAATATGCAAACCTATATTTAAAATTTAGTTAGAATGAATGATATGACATTTAATTACAAACAAATAAAGTTTAGGATTTATTTAACTAAATAACCTCCGTTTGACCATGATTTGGAAATATAACCTTCTTAATTTTTTCCTTTGTTTTGGTTTTTGCATTTCCTTTGTATTTGAAGATTATTTTACAAAGTTTTTTTGAAAGAAGGTCATAAATCAAAAAATTTGGTTGACCAAGGTCATTTTTCAAACTCTCCTATAAAATTTAAGACATGATTTGTTTCTAGTTCAATGTCATATCATTCTAACTAATTTCAAATATAGGTTTGGATATTTAAACTAACTTTTAAATACCATATCTCTTAGGGCATCTCCAATGCCAATCTCTATTTTGGAGTACTCTATTATCCAAAATACTACTATTCAATTCTCTATTTCAAAAATCTTCTCCAACTCATATTCTCTATTTTTAATAAAATGTTATATTTTATTATTTTTTAACTCCAAATTAATTAATATAAGAAAAATAATTATTATATAAATAAACTAAATTAAATACGACTCGATTATTTAAAAAATAATAATACATTTATTTTACATCAAATTGCAAATTATTATTATTATTATTATTATTATTATTATTTGTCTTCAATATAATTTAATTATAATAAATTACAAAACATTTAATACATTTTAAAAAACATTTTTTAATAAGAATAAAATTTAAACGAACCAAAAAAAAAATAAAGAAATGAATTGAAATGGCATTTTCGTAATTAAGAGTATGCTCCAAATACACTCTCCATTTCTACAGTGATTCTTCAAAATTGAAGAATTACTGTAGCCATCTCCATTTTGGAGAACCAAAAATGAAGATGGGTTGGAGCAAATTATATTCTCCAAAATGGATTCTCCATTTTGGAGAAGGGCTGGAGATGCCCTTAGTAATTGTTTCCATGCGTAGATGAGTGAATGTTTGACGGTTGATACCTTGCACATAGAAATTCCATATCGAACAACCTAGTAACATTGGTATTCTTGAGAACCCAAAATACTCGAGGTCCATGTGCCCAAAAACTTTAGATGATCCGAGTGTTTTGAGTATCAATCTAAAAAAACATCCCCAAGATATAATTTTTAGATCATCTAAGTGTTGAATACTGATGTAGCCAAAAAATCTCAACTGATGTAGCCAAAAAATACAAGTACTGAAACGTAAGGTTTGAAGTCGAAACCTTGCAACGTAGAGCACTCACGTGGCGTAAAGTGAACCTTGTATTGTAAGGTAAACACGTAGCGTAGAGTGAACCTCGCAGCGTAAGGTAAACACGTAGCGTAGAGTGAACCTCGCAGCGTAAGGTAAACTCGTAGTGTAGAGTGAAACTTCGTGGATCGTCACCTGCGTCACAAACAAATGTCAGAGGTGTCGGGCGGTTTCCCGGCGTAGGCACTCCGACGCTCAAGTCAACCAAGAGCGCAAGGATAATCTCTCAAAATAAGAAAACTCAAGTTGGAGAAGAATGTACCTTGAATATGGACATGCTCATCTATTTATAGAGTTTAGGAGTGTTTAATGGGCTTGGGCCCTTGTATCTTGGGCTCAAGTTAATATTTAATAAAATTGGGACTCTAACCCATCATAAGCCCCCACTCTCGAATAATTCCAGTGAGATGGAAGTGGTCGAGAGTATAAATGTGTATGACAATGATATTTTACGTTTTTTTTTAATTAACTAATTGATTTCGGATCGGCGTAATACGCTTAAATATAAAGAGTTGACTCCAAAAATTTCGGGTGCATTTAGGGAATAATTAAATGGCATTCATGTGTATTGCAAATTTAAGGGGATTTGATTTATCCTCCTGTCTCGACTGTAGTGTCATGTTTAAAAATAAGTATTCGTACTTTTATAGATGAGTTGCTTGCTTTGTGAAAAGAAAAAGGAGAAAAATTGTCAGTGACCTTTCAATTACCGACATGGGTAAGGCTTCCCACTTTGACTTTGACTTTGACTTTTGTCTTCTTGCATATGTTTAGCAAATGATGAATTGTTATATTATTGTTGTCTGTACGGAGGAATGTTGGCATTTGGCACTATATTTTCTCCAAGTTGTCGCCTCCAATTTTTTTTTTATTTGGCGTAAATCTGGAGTTAATATCTCAGTGGAGTTTTGAGATTGGAGAGGTGGGGTTAGGGGACGATGGTGATGGTGGTTGTTCTTGTTGGAGTGCAAGGTGGCGGAGGTGGGTGTGTACTTTGTACAATAATTGTTATATTATTGTTGTCCATCCCTTGATGTTCATCCCAGCAACGTGAGGATCGAAGAAAATGAAGATGGAGTTCGTGGGATTAGGTTCGTATTCGATCGAGGGTCTTTTTGATCTTCCAAGCATTGGCCTGCGGCAAAGATGGTCTAGCTTCTGTGGAAGGAAGATGGTTATTGCGGTGCCTCGGCATTGCTCTACCGGCGGGCTTGAAAATGGTGGTGATAGGTTGTGATGACGCCAGTGGTGGGTGGTAGCAGTGGCGGCGACGTTATGTGGCTGGTGATATGATAATGAGAAAGGTGGTGAGGGGTTATGGTGGTAATCTCGGATGTGAAATGAGAAGAAATAAATTGGTGTTTAACTGGGTTTTTAATTTCTGTGATTTTGTTTAACTTTAAGCAGTTTGATTATTATCATCGTATATTTAAAATTTACTAATTTGCTAATCTTTGTGTTGAGAAGGGTTTTCAACGTGTGATTTGATAATATTTTTGTGCAGGCTCTGTTCCTCGAGGAAAAGAATATTCGTTATCAATGGCAAATCGAAGAATGAGTCAAAATTCATCGAGTGGGTCTAGTAGTGGTGATATGGATAATGATAGTGATCTTAAGACTACCTCGCTAGATGAAGATCTTGAAGCGAGTGAATCTGTGAAATGTAGCCGTAATAGTGTTTTGATTTGTCAAGATGTCGGTTATCTGCGTGAGGTCTTGGGGGTGCATTCAGGGTGTGACGTTAAAATTCCGAAATTTGGAGAGTATTGTCATGACCCACCATCGGGATACTTCACTGTTTTCTTGAATATTTCAATAGTGGATTGTTATTCCCTCCCCAACCTTTTTTATTGAAATTAGTAAAAAGTCTTGGAATAAGCTTTAGTCAGTTAACTCCGAATGCCATCATAGTGTTCAAGGCTTTTTGTCATAAGATGAATGAAATACGAATGTCGTTGAGTGTAGAGTTGTTCAATTCCTTGTTTATAGCATATCGAAGCAAACCTGACTTGCAGGTCTATTTCCAGCCCCGAAAAAACTGCAAATTTTTATCAAGAATTCCCCCTCCTAAAAGTTTTTGGAAATCCCAATTTTTTTTCATTGAGGATTGCGGGTGGGGGGTACCTGTAGAATGGAGTTCAGGCTTTCGAGTGATCGTGATAAGAGATATTCATGGCTCCTTTCAACTCCAGTGTCGTACCCTAGGTCTCTTTGATGATTTGTTTGACCCCAGGAGTTTACTGACTTCTGGTATTTTCGTGTTCTTTTTGTAGACGATTTTGTTGTGTTTTTCTGTCTTTGTGATGATATTTGTTGTTGATCTGGTTGTATAACATCGTATTGTTACTTTTGTGATTGCAGGTAGCAGGATTGACTTAGCATCCGTTCGGGCTCGTAAGGCTGCGCTGGGGAGACGTTCTCCAATAGTAGGAAGTAGCAGGGCCTCTGTTAACCGTGTAGTACATACATCGCGTGAACCCGTTCGTAAGGAAGTACCATCATTACGCCAAGATTCTGCACGAGGGTATGATCCTTATGCTCTTAAGAAGACCAATGCCCCTGTGTCACATAGGAACTCGGGTGCAAAAACTTCAAGAGGAGATGGAGGCGAGGCAAGGAAGAGAGTGCATGAAGAGGGACGGAAGAAGACAAAAGAAGAAGAAACAAGACAGCCTAAAAAAATCGCGTAGAGGATCCCGGATCATCTTCTAAGCCTCCGCAGACTAAGCATATTTTTGTTGAAGGGGTGAACCGTAAAGAAAAGGCCGAATCTTTCTGGGATCTGGAGGACTTTGATATGCTACATTTGATGTCACGACCCACTGACTCTTTCGCCCATGCGCTCTTGTGGAATTCATGTCAGGGATACCGACCAACTCTTTTGCACATGCTTTGTTGTGTAGTTCTTGTTAGGAATTATGTATGTCATATTAATGTTGTGTTTGTTGAGTTAGTGGAGTAATCTTTCTTTCTATTGCTTGCAGGGTCTGTCGCTAGCAAGTGCGGTGCGAGTGCGAGAGGAGAAATTGCGGGATGAACAAGACAAGTTGCGCGAAGAAGTTCTTCGTTTGAAAGATGAGAATCAGCGAGTGACTGAAGAGAAGCAGAAAGGAGAAGTGGAACGTTTATAGTCGCAAAGAGAACTGGCAGGGAAGGTGCAAGAGTTTGCTGTTCTTGAGGAGAAACATATGCTGGAGATGAAGACGGTGGCTGCTTCCTTAACTCCGAGGCCGGCAAAGCATTTTTGAAAAGTGTAGAGGAGAAGAGTGTTTGCAATTTTAAAAAATCGTCTACATTTCATGAAGAGGTTCTTGATCGAGCGATCACCTTTCATGATGAATTGGTGTTAGCTTGTCGTAATCAATTGCGAAAGAATAAAGTTCCCAAAGATATAGTAATGCTAATTGAGCCCACCGTTGAAGAACCGAATGCAATCGCCGCTAAGGATAATCCTTTGCGGGATGAAGAGATGATTGATGTCTTGAAGTCACGACCATTTGACGAGGAAGCTTAGTGTCAGCTTGCTGGATTGAACATGATTTCACACTTTCATTTACTATTTGTATGGTCATTGAGTATTTGTATATTGCATAGAGCAAACATTTTCAATATTTCTTTATGTTTGAAATTTGAGCAGTAGTGTGAGATGGCATACTCGTAAAACTTACGTTTGCATGATTATTATCATTCGCGTACTTGTTGATATATGTTGTGTTTTGTTATGCTTAACTTGTGTGCACTTAAGAGGTGATCAATCTCTCAAGATTTTGTCTCAAGGGAAAGTCCTAAACCCATCTTATAGGTGGTGAGGTATCCCGAGACTCATGTTCGTCATTGGCCTCTTATGGAGTTGTTTTGTTTGGGTTTATTAACCTTTAACGACTACCTGGGTCGGTGACGTTTTCGTTAAGCATGGAGAAGGGGAGAACGTTTTATATTGCATAGTAAACCAAGGTGTGCTTGATAAACAAACTCTGAACTTTATTGAGATTGAATTGATGAAATTGCACAACATAAATTTAGGAGTTGACAATATAACCACAAAGTTGCGACTAGCTTAAAATAGATTCTAAGAATAAAATCTTTTTAAATTTGCCACATTCCAGGGTCGGGGGAGTATTCTTCCATTGGTATGTTGGAGCCGATAAGTGCCCATCTTGACAATTTCAATCACTTTATATGGGTCTTCCCATTTTGGATCGAGCTTTCCAACTGGGTGCAGAACGTCGGCTCTCCTCATAACAAGATCTCCCACTTGGAAAGATCGAGGTTTGACTCGATCATTGTATGCTTTAGCCATGCGAGCTCTATAACTTTCTGCGCATACTGCTGCTTCTTCCCGAAGTTCGTCAATTAAATCTAGTGAGATTCGGAGTGCTTGATCATTCTGGGACGAGGCATATTGCTTGACCCTCCAAGAGGTCTCTCCAATTTCTGCTGGAGCTACAGCCTCAACACCGTAAGCTAAATTGAATGGTGATTCTCCTGTTGATGCACGAGGTGTGGTTCTGTAGGCCCATAGTACGCTTGGTAATTCCTCTACCCACTTTCCTTTTTCATTACCCAATCGGGTCTTGAGATGCTGCAAAATTGTTCGGTTAGTGACTTTTGTTTGCCCGTTAGCTTGTGGGTTGCCGACGGATGTGAAAAATTGATGGATAGACAAGCCTTTGCACCATTCTTTTATCTTTGCTCCGAAAAATTGGGTTCCATTGTCTGATATCAATGCTCGGGGAATTCCGAATCTACACACTATGTTTTTCCAAAGGAAACTAATAACATTTCTCTCGGTGATTTTTGCCAGTGGTTCCGCCTCGACCCATTTTGTGAAATAATCCACTGCGACAATAAGAAATTTTCGTTGTCCCGTAGCAGGAGGAAAAGGGCCTACTAAATCCATTCCCCACTGGGCGAAAGGTAGTGGGCTATCTAACGGCTGCAGTAGTGTTGCTGGCTGGTGGTGAAGATTGGCATGCTCTTGACATGGCCTACAACGCTGTACTAGTTGCAGAGCATCTTTCTTCATGGTTGGCCAAAAGTAACCGTGACGTAATGCTTTTCCGGCTAGTGCTTTCCCTCCCAAATGGTTTCCACAAATTCCTTCGTGGATCTCCCGAAGAACATAATCTGCTTGACTTGGCGTGAGACATTTTAGAAATGGCTGGGAGTAACCTCGCTTGTACAATTCTCCATCTATGATGGCGAATCTGGCAGCTCGCACTTTTAGCTTCCGGGCAGTAGTATGGTCTGAAAGGAGGTTGTCACGTATCAGATAGTTAACAATGTCGTCTTTCCAGCTTGGTTCATTTTCTTCTGTGGAAGAAACATTAAAGCCCACCTTCTCAGCCTCTTCCCTACTGAGGTTCAGGAATGTTATCTTTCGATTATCGATGTTGGCTAAAGAGCTTGCTAGCTTGGCTAAACGGTCAGCCTCTTCATTTTCATTCCTGGGTACTTGTTTTATCTCGTAGTTCTCTAGCCTGGCAAGGAGCTCGTTAACTCGATTCAAGTACGAGCGCAACTTCTCTTCTTTGGTTTCATAGGTTCCATGGACTTGATTCACTATTAGTTGGGAATCGCTGTGCACTATCAATTTTGTGGCTCCTATCGAGAGGGCCAACTTGATTCCAACGATGAGTGCTTCGTATTCAGCTTCATTGTTTGAGGCGGGAATTGAAATTTGACAGCGTATTGGAACTTGTCTTGCTGAGGGCTTTCTAGCACAATTACGGCTCCACTTCCATGCGTGGTGGAAGATCCATCGACGTACAGTGTCCAGGTTGGGGCTGAGGATTCTGCGTCACCAGTTGTCATATCAACGAGGAAATCTGCTAGAATTTGTGCTTTAATAGCCGGACGATTTTGGAACTCAATTACATATTCACTCAATTCAACGGCCCACTTGACCATTCTACCAGACGCCTCTGGGCCGGCTAGCACTTGCTTGAGCGGATGATTGGTCAAAACCACCACTTGATGATATTGAAAATAGGGACGTAAGCTTGCTGACTAAGCTATATGTAAGCTTCAGTTGACATATATGCTACAATTAACTCTGTAAATCTAATATCATTATGTCGTATCAAATTATGGTACATTGCTCATAATGACCTTTCAAGTGGAGAACATATCACGAAAGTATCCAAATTTGACACTTAGATTTAAGTCCACAATTAATAAGTCCAACTATCTTTTTTTTTTAAAACAAAAAAAGTCAAAATTCCTTATAATGTAACATTCATCCCATAAATAATCTTTCCCCAAAAAAAAAAAATAAAATAAAATAAAATAATCTTGCCCAAACATGATATTTTTTTCTTAGTGACTTTAACATCAATACATACCGTCTTGAAAATCGAAGGATTCTAAGAAGGGTTAACGAGATCCTATCATGATAATACTCAAATCATTCATCCAAAAGTTTACATCTCAACACATATACATAATTAATATTATAGAGTTGGCATGACAATATTACGTCACTATCTTAACTTTGGATCATCCCACTAGAAAATATTTTAATCTAATAAATTACATGCAAAATATCAGCGTTGTTACTTAACATCGTATTTGCCGAAAGAATAATTTTAAATAAACATTGAAAGTTCGTTGTAAGAAATTTAGACTACTCAAAACAAAATTGGGACAAAAATTCTGAAAAAAAAAACAAATAAATAAATTGTGTACTTCGAGCTCTTTTAGCGGGAGAAACAAGGAATAAAAAACACTTTTTTATTTATAAAATCACTTTTATTAAAAATTATTTGGTTACAAAAACGATATTAAAAAATATTTATGGTCACTATTTTTTAAAATTAAAAACACTTTTAAAATTCTGCCTTTTAATTTACAACTTGTATAGGAACTGGACAGCACCACGTGCCAAATTCTTTAGATCAACGTTGATTAAGATTTTATCCCAATCACTTCCCACTTTCCTTTGTTTGATCCCAATCTCCAAATACGCACGCGGCGATTCAAAACTTGCGAATTTCGTGCAATGTGTGTATATTTCCTTGCATTTGCGCACAGATCACACGGCATCATTTAGATTTTTCAAAGGGGTTGGGTTTTTTTTTCCTGGCTTGTTCTTGAAATGGCGTTGAACAGTTCTTGTTGCTCTTTTCTTCCATTTTCTGTCACGGGTCCTCGATCTGCAGTCGTTTCGTCGATCTCAGTGGGACAATCGCATCCCAGTTACCGATTCGGGCTTTCGTTTGGGCCCGACAAGAGAATCGGGGACTCCCGGAAGTCGCACTCTCGGTTACGGGTTTCCTGCCTTCGTGACACCAAAGGTATGCAGAATACCCAGCTCTAATTCTTCAAGAAATGCGATTTTTTGTTTTGTTTTGTTTTTTTGCTCGGATTCGTTGGTCTTACATTTCGATTTCCATTCATCTATCTCGATTCATGGTCTAATGATTTCTTGATCCTATTATGATGATCTTATGAGATTGTGGCTGCATTATCGAGTATTGATCTTGAGTGTTGATTTGCTCTTGATAATCAGCGGGGTTGTGAATCTTGCCACAAAATACATTAAGCGGCTGGCCCAGAGTTTACATCTTGCTTGATGTGATGGATTAATTTGATATTGGAGTTGACACAAGTTTCAAATAACAGCTGATGTTTATGATGAGACAATGTGAAGATCAACCCAAATTTTAGGTAAATGTGTAGTGAAAAACACGAAGCTTTGGGAGTGTACAAATGTTGTGGCAGACTTTGAAATTTGCCCATGAAAAAGAAAAATCAGACTTATGTTGAGTTGATCGATTAATTTTGTTTACCTATGGTCCTATACTTCGTTGGTAATTTAAGAAGGCGAGCTTCCTGTGGCGTGATCGATGATTCACCTTGTAAAAATCTGAAATCCCTGGTTTAAAATTGATTAGCTCTCTACAATTTATAGATGTTGTAAATTATGTGCTTCTTTCGTTGTTTTGAAATCTTGTTTTGTCTGAAAATCATGGATTTAAACACCGAGGATTTCATCTTTTGCAAAATATATTGGTTCGACACTTGATGGTTGTTTCACCTCAACTTTATATGTTCTCCCTCTCATCCTATCCTTTGCTGCAGCTCCTGAAATCGGGATCTTTTGTTTCTCTGTTGTGGTTTTTGCATCTGGTTATGTGATTCTTTGGAGTTGACAACTCCAAGTAGAAACTTTCTATTATCTTCATATGTCTGCTATCTTGATTGAGCTGTTGAATAATAGGAATTTGGAGCTATTTACCACATTAAGTAAATTTAAGTGAGAGATAGATTTATATGTCCACATGATTAATTATCTTATGTGGTATAATGCTTAGGTCAAAAAAAGAATTTATTCATTGTTTACTGGTGCATCATTAGGTTGTTTTGTTGGCCATAGAGAATTCAGGCTGGAAGATATGTAATGAACTAATTCTGCCTCCTGCCTCCTTCATATTTAGTTATCTTCTCATTATTTCCTATGTCTGATTTCAAAATAGTTTCAACCAGAGAAAAACTATTCATCGTCCTTGTGATTTGCGAATTTTGCATCTCTGCTTGCAAGTATTGGTGCAACTGCAAGAAACTGATTGGCATAAAAATCCCAAATGCTTTCTACCCGAAAATGGCTTAGAATTAGTTAAATCTTTTCTAAATGCCTTTTCTTTGGATGCAGCTTCAGTCGTTACTGGCGACTCGTGGGATAAACTGATTTTAAACAGTGATACCCCAGTACTCGTTGAATTTTTCGCCAGTTGGTGCGGGCCCTGCAATATGGTTCACCGTGTGATCGATGAAATAGCAACAGACTACTCTGGAAAACTAAAATGCTTTGTCCTGGATGCAGACTGTGATCGACAGGTTGCGGAGAACTATGAGATTAAAGCTGTACCAGTAGTATTGCTGTTTAAAGATGGCATAAAACGTGAGTCTGTTATGGGTACCATGCCCAAAGAGTTCTATATGGCCGCCATTGACAGGGTTCTGGCTTCATAACTCTGCAAATATTTGATAGGACATCGATCGTGCCGGAGTCCCAAGTTACGAATTTTATGTACATTGTCATGTTACCGTTGTCTAGGACTCTTGTCGCGGCATCTCACTCCTGAGTAAACTTGTGAATATTGTTTGAAGAAACTAAACTGAAATCAGTTGTTTTGTTACTGTTTTCAATCAAGTTTGGGAACTGCAGAAATATTGTGCGTGTTTGGGTTTGTATAGCTTTCTTGTAAATTTTCTTGACATATGTACGCACATTTTTTGTGAAATAAACTGATTTGAAATGTTTAACAGGTAGAGGGTGGAAATCGATGTCATAATAAGAGCTACAATCCATAACATATATTTTTCATCATATATAAACATTACGTGTTCGTGTTTCATTTTATATGAATAATGATGGTCTATTTACATATTTTTGTTCATCAAAAAGTGTCCTAAATTTTAAATATACATTAGAATATAGCATTACAACGCATGCACAATGGCTTTTTTTTTATAAAAAAAATGTCATAAAGTGATTTGTTTTTAATCGATTTTTTTTGGAAGTAAATGCTGTATTATAAATTTAAAGATGAGAACCAACTACAACATAAATAAAAGAAAACGAAGGAGTAACTTGACCTTCGTGAGAAGATAAAGAATCAATTGTTCGTGTTAACTTATGAGCCGTCCGATTCGCTGATCGACAAGAAAAAAAATAGAAGAGTGTAATTCCAAGGTTAGGAATCTACAATCTTCTACAATTAAACTCATACTAGAAACTTCAGTGGTCTTAGTCTTCACAGCTTCACCATTTGAGCATCCAATTCAACCACCCTTTAAAATTTTATGATTGGCTTTATTATTAATTAATTAAACATAAAAAAATGCGAATGTTTATTTGATTAATCTAAAAGATCTAAAATGAATAACAAACGAGACAAACGAGAATTGGAAGTTAACAATTACTGCACATGACTTTTAAACACACGCACACACACACACACACAAGATTCAAATGTATAGAACTGATAAATGATGGGAAACTATCATTTTTGAACTCTAACATGGGAGTGCAAACAACTCAATCCGGATTTTAAAAAAAAAAACTCAAACCGGCTTATAATTTTTTTTTAATGATTCGAAAAATATTTGGTTTAAATTATAAATATTTGGTTCAAATTAGAAATTATGGATGATTCACGAGCTGAACTCAAATATATATTATTTCATTCAATAATTCATCAAGACATTCACGAACTTTAATATTTATTTTAAATAAGCATATTTCTCAATCATGAAAAACCATATTTCTCAATCAGACATATTTTGAACCTTTCAAATATTTATTTTCGAACGGTAATTCTAATAACCCATAAAAATGTTCGAATATTTCCATCCGAAATTAAACCAAAAACTTCAAACTTGATGCGATCAAAAAAATTCGCACCCAATAAATGACCTCGAACCGATAATCAACGAATCAATTTCTTCAATAAATTGAACCGTTTGATCCCAAAAAAATTTTGTGTATCAAAGAAAAATGATGAGATGACTCGTTCGATGCAGTTAGTGTTGGAGAGAAAGACGTGTAAAAAATGTTAAAAAAAGAAAGAAATAAAAGAAAAAAAAAAGAGAAGAAAAAAAAAACGTCCCTTAATAATAGTTAGAGACCCTTTATTTATAGATGTACGATTCTAATCAATATGAAATTTTGTTGACATAAAAACTAAATCTATGTATATCCGCAAAATTATCTATAACATCCTTAAAATATAATAAAAGATTTAATCTTGTCATCAAAATAATTTGAGTCGAGCTCAACTATATCTAGTTCGAGTCTCATAATTTTTTTTTCAAATTATACTCGATTTAATTGTTGACTCTAAGATAAATAAATAAATAAATGAATAAAATATAGCCAAAAAAAATCCAACAATTGTTCCTATGTTTTGGACAGTACCAGCGTACCACCATCATGCGTAGATATGTCAGATGGGTCAATCCATGGTGGGACGGGCTGGCTCACCAAAAACTATCGTTTGACGGGTTGAGGACGGGCCAGCCCACCATCCCAGCGGGTTGGAAATCTTTAACCCAACTCAAACCAAAGTGGGTTGCGGATTAGGCGGACCGACCCACGGGTTGACTCAATACAAATGAAAATAAATAAAAATCATTATAATTAATTATAAATTTCATTTTATAAATAAATATTAATAGAAAGATATTAATAAAATTTTTAATTATTAATTTCATGCGTATAAATTTTATATAAAGTAATTAATACAAAAAAATTCACAAATTTCATTAAAAAAAAACATATATCACAATAAAAATAAAAATAATAATAATAATTTTCCAGGCCCGCGGGCCAACCTAGGCCCGCGGCGGGCTAACTCGCACGGGTCGCGGGTCTAGACGTGTCAGCCCACATGGGTCCACCTTTAGTTAAATTTAACCCAATCCACTTAAATTGTGAGACTCTAAGGTCCATGCCATGCGAGATAACTCAGATAAGTATGATTCCTGCGTGTATTAAAATGTCGGTTCAATTTTAATTCATTAGTATTCAATAATATGCTATTTAAATAAAATAATTAGCTATTTCCTCTTCCCATCGGAAAATCTGCGATTCCGCTCCGTCGCCGCCACCTTGATGAGCAAATCCTGAATCTTCCTTTCATCAGCATAGTAATCTCACCTCGTCAGTCCGGTGGTAAAGAGATTTTACAAATTCACAAACTATTAAATTGTTACTTGTTTTTCTTATTTGGTGTAATTTCTCTGAGTCCTCGTCGACTCAGGACAAGTTAACTTCCTTTTCTGGCTAGTGCAATCATCATATGTGTGTGGACATTCATCGATATGGATTATTGGATTGAGTTGTTTTTCACTTTTTTTGAGTCTTATTATTGGATCTATAATCGCTATGTGGTTTAGCTGTTTCTTTAATTGTTGAATATTTTCGGCATATTTTGGTCAGATTTCGGAGTAGCCTTCTTAAATTTCTTTCATAATGGGTTCGGGTAGTAGCTCGTCACAGGAGTGCTTGAAAACTGAGTTAAAGTTGTCTTCTTTTTCATGATTTCATCTGAATTTTAAATGTTCGCTTTAGATTTCGAGAGCAACTCGGTTGCGTTTAAACTTATCTCTGGGTTCTTAGAAATTATTTTTCTAGCTACTTATCTACAGCTTTTCTCTGAGAATGCACAATTCTCCTTACTTTTTTGGATTGAGAAAGATCGTGTACTTATTATAAATAATCTCATATTTGCAAGTTTGAATGCACATGAGTAACTGTGACACAGACAATTAACAAATATTCTAGTTTATGTGCATAGATACTTGATTGGAGAACTTCAGTCGAGTTTAACTCTCGGTCTTGGAGGAATTTTCGTACAACTTCTTCATGGACTATGAATCATGTGTTCCAACCTTGATTGCATAGTGGACTACTTATGTTAGTCTTGTTGCTTTAGTTTTTTATTCAATTTTTCTTTCACTGGTTACTTATATCGTTTTCATCAATGCAATGAAGGTGAAAATCATTCAAGAATTTTGTAAACTGTGAAGTCAATCACCAGTACACCTATGTTGGCATTGCAATCAGAATACTCTGAACAAGGCATGACGCATGTGGCAATTTCGAATGCAAATCCATCTTTACCACATTTGCATCAAAATCGGAATTCGTTGCAGGGTCCTGTGGTTATTCTTTGGGACATTGAGAACTGTCCCGTGCCGAGCGATGTGCGGCCTGAGGATGTGGCTGGTAATATCAGAATGGCCTTGCGAGTCCATCCAGTCATCGATGGAGCTATCACAATGTTTTCTGCATATGGGGATTTCAATGCCTTTCCTAGGCGATTGAGAGAAGGATTCCAGAGAACTGGTGTCAAACTCATAGACGTCCCTAATGGGCGGAAGGATGCAGCTGACAAAGCAATCTTGGTTGATATGTTCCTTTTTGCCCTCGACAATCCTCCACCATCATCCATCATGCTAATCTCAGGGGATGTTGATTTTGCTCCTGCTCTCCATATTCTTGGCCAACGAGGATACACGATAATACTCGTTATTCCTTCTGGGGTCGGTGTTTCATCTGCCCTAAGTAATGCAGGTAGGTTTGTTTGGGATTGGCCTAGTGTTGCTCGTGCGGAAGGTTTTGTGCCCCCTAAAAAGACTCAAGTTACTCCTCGTGCGGAGGTTACTAGTTTATTGATGGGATGCCATATCAATGATTATGTAGACGGGCAGAATGAAGAAGAATCAATAGTGTATCGCGGGATCTCAAAAAGCTGTTACAATTCGAGAGATTTCTCAGTGACATCACAGTGTCTTTCAGAATATTGTAGTAGTTCAGTAACAACGCCTCAAAATCCAACGACCTCCAAATCATGTAGTCTACCAAATGGTCCGAACAACATTTCAATCAGTAGTCTTACTTCTTGTGACCAGAATGACTTGACTTGGGTGCAACCAGGAGATCTAAATGGTTTGAAGGGACAACTGGTGAAGTTGCTTGAGTTGGCTGGTGGTGGTTTACCTCTAACACGTCTTCCATCAGAATACCAGAAAATTTATGGGAGGCCTCTGTATGTTTCTGAATATGGCGCTATGAAGCTCGTCAGTCTTCTCAAGAAAATGGCTGATGTGATTGCTATCGAGGGAAGAAGCCAAAAGAAGTTTGTCTGCCTGAAAAGCTCGAAATGCAAATCTTTTGGTTCTCCTCCACTGATATTGGCAAGGAGAGATATTAAGAAAGGAAAAGTGGTTCAGGAGGATAACAACCATGTTGTGATGGCTGGAGCTGGATCTTCAGATGAGTTTTCCGATGATGAGAAGGTTATTCTTGGTGAAAATGATGATGCAGTGGAAAGGGAGAAATCTAATTTGGAGATGAATGATCCTTGCCGATTTGTTGATCAAGGCCTCGACAAGTTCAAGTATGAACTCCAAGAAATTTTAGTGAGCTACTCCTGTCGAATTTTTCTTGGTTGTTTTGAGAAGATATACCAGCAACGATACAAAAGACCTCTCGATTATCAAACCTTTGGTGTGAATCGTCTTGAGGAGCTGATAGAAAAGATGGGGGACGTCGTGATGTTGCAAGAGGAACCTGCAACTAAACGGAAGTTTATTATTGCTGTTGATGGCTAGTAGAAAACTTCACTTCCCTCTTTTGGCTCGATATCGTCCCTAAGGCAGGTGGCTCCGTTGCTTCTTCCTGCTTGTCATGTTCCTCTATGTTATACCCGAAGTTTTTTTTTTAGTCGAGTCAATGCAATGAGACTCTGTATATGTTTTCCTGTCTAACTCAGTGTTGTCAAAAGTATTTAAGGTGGGACATGAGGGACGAATCATGACTAAACTGATCAACAAAAAATCTCTGTATATTTATTTTCATATCGATTATTGATTTAGAGGATGCTCAGCTGTCCAACTATGTTTTCCCACTTGATCCGCGACCACTAAAACCCGGTAGTCTGTTTTTGTTTTTGTTTTTTTTTTTGCATCACGAAAACCCACTGGTCGCGGACCAAGTGAAGAAACATGGTTGGGCAGTTGAAAATTCTTCTATTGATTTATACAACAAAAGATGACAGTTTCTTTTTTGCAGCTGCTTCAGTTTGGCATGAAGTAGGAAACCAGCAATGATTCTGATTTAATTTATGCTTCTGCCTCTCAACACAAACTGGAATGAATATTCTCCTACACTATTATAAATAATTCACCCAATGTACTATTATAATTCACCCAATATACTATCTTCCCAATTACCATACTGATCGCTTGATGACCATTTTTTTAAACACGAAAAATCCCATGAAATGGGTGACACCGTCAATTTCGTGACGAAGATATCTTATTCGATCCGATTCATAAAAATATATTGTTTTTTCTCTTATGGGGATATGGATTAGATCTACTTGTTTTATGGATATAGAAGCATGAGACTGTCTTACAAAAAAATTCTCTTTTTATAGAACAACAATATCATTCATCTAGATAGTTTTAAACAAATTAATTTTAAAACTATCATATCACTCCTATCATGCAAAACAGATTATACATTTAATATAATTGAATTGATATTTTACAGATTATATTATTTATATTCACATGATAGGTATACAAATGCAAATACTTTCAACACAATTGCAAGTATGTGTTTTTACAAGAAATCATATCAGTGGTCGCAAACTGCAATAAAAGAATTACAAAAAAATCATTGAAATCCTTGTATTAATTAAATTCTTAGATCCCCACCTACTTTCCAACTTGAAATAGCGGTCAGCAGTACCAAACTTAAAAAAAAAATGTACAGATTACACAAAGTAGAACATTTTCGGGCAAAATTTCAACTGTCTGAAAAACTCTAAATATACATCAAAAATGAAGATTATATATTCTTATTTGCTGTAATGTGACTGTCATTCAACTTATTGCTGGCCGTGTGATCCCCTTCAAGCCATGGACACTTGCAGCAAATAACTTTCTCCCAAGAATATCAAGATACATACAGTTGCTTACCCTCCGCACTTGATCTTCTTTAGTAACGCTCCGCAAATTTCGAGCGAGCAATTTCGACAACATAAAGGAAACTTATCCGCCCCTTGTCCATTCTAAGTTGGCTTAGAACCATATTCTCAACCAGAAATACACACATAACCTGAAACGTGAACCTTAAATGGAAGGAATATTGTTCGGTGACTGAGGGGGGCTCGTTTCCAAGAGGAAGGTTCGGCTGCAATAGGACCTGGATGTGCTCGAAGAAGAAGGTGGGCACTTCCCATCCCCACTGAAAAACATGTTCTTGCCTCTACTTTTCCTTCCCCTACTTCCAGTTTCTTCATCCTCCACTGCTTCGACAAAATCACCGTGTAAAGGGTCTGTACTTTCATATAAAAGTCTGAGAACTTGCTTTATTGAAGGCCTAGCCCTCCCTTCTCTTTCAGTACACCATCTGATAATTGCCACTAAGGTTTGAAGTTGATCAAAGTCGTACGCATCAGCAAGATTACGGTCCACGAGCTCGGTTATCCTCGACTCTGAAGCCAGAAACACTTGAGATGACTCAACCAAGTTCTTGTTATCTTGTATTACACGTCTTCCTGTAATTAGCTCTAATAAAACAACTCCATAACTGTAGACATCACTTTTTTCTGTTAGCTCTTGTGTCGTTACATACTCCGGATCCATATAACCTGACAATATTTAAATTTTAGTATCTCGAAACCTTACGAAAGTTGATATATATATAACATTGAATGTAATTTTTTTAAACCTGGAGTTCCTCGTATATCAGTGTTCACAGGTTCAAAGCAAATAGAACCATCTTTTGAAGCATGTGCAAGGCCAAAATCAGCAACCTGGGAAATTGATAATGCAAGTAATACCTGGATGAGTAATTTACTTGAAAGATCAAGCAAACATGAGGACATTTCAGCGTACTGCAAAAAACGACATTTAACAAAAGCATAGGATCGATGACTCAAATAAAAGCTATTAACCACCTAAACCACCGTTTCTCTAATGAGACTAGAAAACAAAAAGTTCGATCATTTCATAAAACATAAATTCTCTCAACTATTTTGATGGCATTACCTTGGCAACAAATTTTTCGTCTAATAATATATTGCTCGATTTAATATCTCTATGGCACAGAGGAGGATTGCAATAAAAGTGGAGGTATTCCTGCACAAGAAAACGTTATCACCAACAAATATGAAAGATTAAAAACTATAAAAATAAGAAACCTGTGTGGGTCAGCATAATCCCAGAATTTACCAATGCATTCGCCACATCAATAGCAATTTGAATTCTTGTACTCCAGCTCAGAGGAGTTCTACCTTGTGCTGAACACAAGCAATTAGGCACTTAGTATGTCGATCAAAAATCCTTTGCATAATATGCATTGTTGCAACACTAGACATTAAGTTTGAAAAGAAACATACTGTGAATATGATCCATTAGGCTCCCATTTCCCATAAATTCATATACAAGAAACCTGCCATCAAATATGTTACTGGCAGTATATTTCTCTGGCATTTTCAAATTGTGCAATATACTTTCTGATTCAGGATAGATGATAAATAGGGAAATATTTCAGTGTGTTACCTTTCATTTCTTTCAATAGAGAAACCCCTCAGAGCAACAAGATGACGATGGTGTAGGCGAGCAAGGAGCTCTAGTTCTCTACAAAACTCTTCGTCTGCCTGCTCCGAAACTTTGCTCATCTTCTTCACCGCTGCAACTAATCCACCTGGAAACTCAGCTTTGTACACAACTCCAAATCCCCCTTGACCAATTATGGTACTAAAGTTGTTTGTAGCCTTCTTTGTCTCTTTGTAGCTGAATTTTCTAAACATACAGGGCGGACCTTCACATAATTTGTAAGGCATTCAACAACAAAAAGATTAGGATTATATGCTTTATGAAAATCATTGTCATAGTTTTGACGCCAAAACAAGATAGAATACTCTGTGAAGAGATTAAAGCACACAGTTGAACATAGATGTTGTAAACTTATAGAGGAGAAAATGCAACAAAATACATAACTTAGTTCAGTCATAAAGGCTCATCATCCACAATATAATGCTAGATTTACAGCACAATGACCAATGGTTAAAGATTTATTGAACTCTCTTAATTTATATAACATTTATCACTTCTTTAAACAATGAAATATGTTGGAATAAATATGACAGGAAACATATGCAGGAGAATTAAATAAAATGCACATCATCATAATCTTAATGATATCATATTTGATTCTAGAATAAATCCTTCGACTTCTAACACATACCATCCTGAAATTTTCTGGAGGATGGATGAATGGCTTTTGGGAATGTCTTATCATTCATACTAGTGCTCGCCAGCTCTTCGCTTTTTCGACGGATGAGGATAACAAAGACTACCAGCATCACCACGGCTAATATTGATACTGCAATACCTATGGCAGGAATGAGTGTAATGTGGTAGGGACGAACTTTTTCCTTAAAAGGTGCTATCAAGGAAAGCTGAGTCGGACTAGCAGCAATTGGTGGAGTTGGAGATCCCTGAGGGGGCAGCAAAGTAGCAGCTGACCCTAAAATTGGAAGAAAAAATTACAAGGAAACTAAACAAAGTATATGAACTTTTCATCAAAGTAGGCAAAAAAGTAAGGACCTATCTCCCAATTTTCATACCTGGAGACGTTAGAAGCCCTTGCACTCCAAAGAAACAACTTGCAATGTCAATTGTTGACATATGATCAAGTTGGCTTGCAATTGCAATAAAAGATGCATCCCTACAAGTACTCAATGTCACATTATCTACTGGCCCCAGAAGATTCCGAAGATATATAATACCGGCATTCAAACACTTTCTACAAGTATTGTCCTCTGACAAAGGCACCTTGCAGTTTTCCATAACATCACTAAACTTTGGAGTCAGCAACATTTGTGAAACATTTGATAGACCTTGGCAGTCGTAATTAACAGGTATTTTTGTCCCGAAGCCACAGGTAACTATAGCATTTCTTGATACTCCATTTATTTGAAAAGTTTTAGATATGTCACGGAGGCAGATATCAGATAAATCCGAAGTTACTCCCAAGTTACTTGTTGAATTTGCATATTGAGAAACGGAAACAGCAATTACTGCATTAATGTATCGGCAACACTTTCCTCTGTCATCTTGGTTGGAGCACAGGGAGGCAGCTAGTGTAAAATTAGATGAACTCAAGTCCAAGGGGCACTCTGCAAGCATTTGAGAAGAAACAAAACCATATGGCGATCAGGCAATGATTTTCAAGAAAGTTGGTAGATCTTCAAAACAATAACAGATAAGTTTCATAGCTTAAAGCATTATTGAATCTCATAAAAAAATACAGCAACATTGTGATCACGTTAAATAATTTACATCAATATATTTCAAAACATGGACATGCTACTCGCACTTGAAACTCCTCGACAATGCTACGATTCGATAATGACATTCACTCAATAACACCTTGCCTTTATTTAAGCATCATCTCCTCAGAGAACTTGAAAATACAAAAAGGAGGGATAAAAACATGAAGGCAGAAGCTGGGACGGTGGCAAAATAGGTGACATATAATGACAAACTTTTCTTGGGAAATTTTTTATCCACGATATTTATCTTTACTTGGGAAATGTAATGGTCATGAATACCTGATATGGTAGTTTTCATTATTATAAAAGGAAATGGTGATTCTCTACCGAAAAAAGCCAAACAAAATAACAACACCAGGAAAGCTTTGATTACATAAAAAGCATAACCCGTCCTCTCACATTTAAACCAAACGAAGTAAAAGTAATGAAGAAAATAAACAAAGGAAATGGAAAATCATTCTAGTATTGCCATATTTTGTCATTTGCAATTTGTGCTTTCAGTATCGAGAAATAGCAAGATTTAACTAACTTTCGAGCTGCCTCCGTTCAAACACACCCATGTTCAATTCTAATTCATGAATCACGCATGCATACAACACAGGCATGTATTTTCATCAAACAAATTAAAAGCAAGCCCGGCATTACAAATCCCCCAAAATAAAGCACAATGCAAATGCAAATAAACTGAGAAACCAACTAAAGATCGAAACTTGACTAGATTTACAGTAAACCCACATCACAAAACACTCAAATCATTCACCAATCACTACGAGACACGGAGGGACTCACCAAGAACAGCAGCAGCCATGGTTGCATAAAGCCGCATTTCAAGGAAGACCAGAGCTAGCATTAGACCCAGAAATGCCTCCTGTCTGCGCGATTCCATGGCCAAAAAAAGCGGGCCAGCGAAGAGAGATTGAAGAGTGAAGCTTCAGCACCGACGTAGTCTAGTGCATTGAGTGAAGAATCTGCGGTGAATCCTTGAAGCAGACAGGGTGGAGTGGGAGTGGGGTATGAGATTCTGGAAATGGAAAATGGAACTGTCAGCGGAATTTGACTACTTTCCTTTTTACTTCTTAATTTGCACTTGAACACCTTTTTAATTAATACTCCTAATTAAACCAGCGGATGATTTATAGCCATTTGAAATTGAGCAACTTGTATTCACACGAATACAGGATGGAACTTCATAAAATTAATTCGTGACATGATTTTGTAAAAGTTATTTTATTTGAAATTATGATCATAGGCGAGATTTGAGATTTGGGATCTCTACTTTGTTATTTATGAATTTTTCTTCCATAAAAAATAATAAATATTTCTAATGTTCATTTTCTCTGGAATATGCATGTATTAAGATTTAGGATGCCATTTGGTTTGTTTATAGATAAAAATTGGCTAATTTATCCTTTTTTTTTATTATTTATCAAATTACAAGTCAAGTGAAACCACAGATTATATCATACAAGTTTAACATATTGAAATATAAGTACTCTTGTAAGTAAATTAATTATCCCCGAAGAAACTATGGTATCATCTGCTTCATGTAATTATAAAATAAGAAAATTTATGGTATTTATTGCAGACGATTTTAACTTGATTTATTTAAAATACATAATTCGAATATAAAATTTTGTATCATAGTTATATTGATGTTTGACCTATAAATTAATTTATGTCATTAATTTATCATTTAATCAATTAAGAATTTTAGTTAAAAAAAGTTCGATATATTAAAGTTCAAGAAGACTACAGGAACTACGAAGAATTGGTCAACAACTTCCAAGACCCACAATGCAAGTAGTGAGATGGTGAAGTTGGGCATTTGGGGAACCGGATCGACTCTCAAGGAATCAAGTAGAGAAAGAAGAGAAGATTAAGTCAAAACAGTTACAATTAGTGGAATGATGGAGTTGAGCACTCGGGAACCTTCGGCACTCAGGGAACCAGCTCGAGGAACCAAGCGGATAAATAAGAAATGACCAAGTCAAAGCAGTTAAGAGTTAGTGGGGCTGTTGGTGGGGTGGTTAGTCCTACAAGAAGTGGGATAATGAAGTTGAGCAGTTGAGAAACTGACTCGGGAACCAATATATAAAAAGGGCATCCATGCATAAATCAAAAGATCAACAATCAATCACACAAATCCATAACAACTCCAAAAGTTGTCATCGATTTTACGGTACTTTTTCTGCAAATTTTCATACTTTTATTTTTGTTTCATGTTTTCATAAATTTCCGGTGTACATTTTAGTTCATATTGTTGAGTTCCTCGAACATTCCAGCACCATGTATTTATGTTTTTATGGCAAATCTTTGTCATTCTGAATTTTTCAGTAGCATAGTTAGGGTTTTTATGGCTATTAAGAATTTTTCTTCACAATTTCTTATGTTCTTTGACGTTTAACCGATGGAATTGAGACCGACGATGAAATCGGAGCTCACATTCGCTTGATTTTAAAAGTTAGATTATATTGTTCATTTTATTTCATTTCGGCACTCACATGTTTGGCACGCCTGCAACTCACACAAAATTCGCCAATTTTTATGTGCGAACAATTGATAATTGATTTTTGTTCAAAAGTACATTGATAATTGATTTTACTCGAACTAGTTTGCAATTTTCATCTAAAACCTGGGCAAATTTATTATTTCAACGTCGTTCATTTTCTCAACAACCCTAATTTGCATATGTTTATCTTTTTTTATATTAAAAAATAGCTTTGATTGCACTTAAGTAGAATATTGAAAATGTGACCAATTTATTTTTAAAAAAAAAAGAAAAGAAAAGAAAAGAAAATGTGACTACTTTAATACAAAATTGGCAATCAAGATAATTCCAAGAAACAGCAAGTCCCTCGTAATATTCTGAGGTACCACAGTTTTGGTGTTATCCATTGTGCCATAATGCAATAATGGTGGGGTAATTAAATTAACCGAATGAGTGAAATTGACCTTTTTCCAACCACAAATAGTGATGGCAATGGGGGCGGGTCTAAACCCGCCCCGCATCAAACCCGTCTAGACGGGGTGGGTCTAGACTCGTCTAAGCGGATCCATAAGTGGGTTTAGGGCGGTCTCGAATTTGGCCAAACCCGCCTCGGACTCGTCCCGCCAAAGTATTATATATATATATTTTTAAAATATTCATGTATATATATAAATATAAAATATATATGTAATATTAAAAATATATAATTATATTATTATACTAAATAATTAATAGTTTATCTATAATTTGAATGTGTAATATTATTAGATTGAAATAAATTTATTTTATTATGATATGTTTAGTATAAAAATAAATCATTATAATGTTTTTTAACTAATAAATATTAATTAATTACAAGTTAATAAATTTAAACTTGTGAGAATAATTTCTTTTTTGTCTTAAATATTATAAATATATATTTGAAATTAAATTTGTAAATTTTTAAACTTTTTATTTTTTTATTTTAATAATTTTAAAATTATTTAATTTATGACGGGTCCAACGGGTCTAACCCGGATTGGACCCACCGAGTTCGCGGGGCGGGGCGGGTCCAAAGGAAGGAGGGGCGGGCCCCAAGTTTAGCTAAACCCGCCCCAAACCCGCCCCGTTGCCATCCCTAACCACAAATATTATAACTTGTAACTTGTTTTAGATTACTCAAGTATGTGCATGCAGTTTCTCCGTAAATTTTGGTACGGTTTTCAAGAGTTTATTTTAAATATTTTTAATTTTACATTAAGTGAAATATTTGAAAATTGTATGAAGAAACAAATAACTTATTTTTAATGTTCTCGAACTTCTAGTCAATGAAATGTTTAAAAATTATATTTGAAATCAAAATGCGAATACTAATAGATTGTCGTAAAACATAATCCTTGTATATATCGGATGAAAAATATGATCGTTATAAATCATACACATTAAATAAAATTGATGCCTCTAAAAATATACGGATTTGATCCGACCCGAACCCAATAACTCATGTTCTTGGAAGGGTACTTTGAAGCCATCAAAACCTATTGTGTGAAGAGCCCAAGTTGGAATAAGTCCAGAACGGTGGTTCGAGTTTCAAGCCCTGGCCATAGAGGCCCATGGGGCCGAACCCTATCTGGGTGTAGTAAAGGCTTGACTTGGGCCTAATACAGAGTTCAAGCTGAATAGACCCCAGGCAGCGTAAACATTTTCAGGCTATAGCTGCTGAGCATAATGGGTCGAGCTAGGCCCGACCCGGGCCCAACATCTAGAAGGTTCGATCATCGGAAATATCTGAGGATCTTTAACAGATAAGGATGAGATCTAACAAATCTGTGATTTGATATGGTTTGTAGGTCGGTTCAGAAGTCCTAATTGTCATGGCAACTGAGTTCTACCCTTACATGAACTCTACTTCAACAAGGTAACCTACCCCTCCAGCCCCTATAATACAGGTATTATTTATGATTTTATTCATTCACTTTTTGCTCACACATTCACGCACGTATATTCTCTTGCTCTTACTTTTGTCATGCTCTTTGTCTTTCGAGCACTGACTTCAGCATCTGAAGGATCACGCCGAAAATACCTTCGACGCCCCCTAAGGAAGTTTTTATCTGTGCAGAAAATCGTCGTTCCCGACCCGACCTGACCCAACCCGATTTGTTGAAGATTTGAAGATCCGCTCTACCAGACCAAACCCGAGGTAAAATTTTGGTACATGGTCACAAGGAGAGGAAATTCCTAGGGTACATGGTCACAAGGAGAATAATCGAAGCTAACCCGGAGAAAGTCCAAGTCATTATCTCCATGGGATCTCCCAGGAATATTCAAGAAGTACAAAGACTGTCTGGAAGGATTGCTGCATTGGCTCGGTTCATATCAAGATCAGCGGATAAGAGTTTCCCTTTCTTCAAAGTACTTAGGAAAACAAAAAAAATTGATTGGGATGAACAGAGCGAGCAAGATTTCCAGGAATTGAAGACATACATGAAAGAACTACCAGTGTTGAATAAGCCAGTTTAGGGGGGAGAGCTCTTTGTTTAACTGTCTGTCACCCCCCGAGCCGCCAGCTCGGTCCTGGTTAGGAAGGAGGGAATGAATCATCCGCCTGTTTACTTCGTCAGTCATGCCCTGAAGGGAGCGGAACTTAATTATACGACTCAAGAAAAGTTGGCCCTGGACCTTGTCATTACGGTCAGAAAGTTGAGGTCCTACTTTTTATCACACCCGATCACTGTCCTTACTAATAGTGCTTTGGGAAAAATTGCAGCCAACCCGGATGCATCAGGAAGATTGATCAAATGGATCGCCGAATTAAGCGAGTATGACATAAATTTTGAGCCCCGAACTGATATCAAAGCTTGAGCCCTAGCTGATTTTCTAGTGGAAACTGTCCAGTTAGAACAAGAAGAGCAGTGGAAGATATTTGTAGATGGATTTCCTACCATCTAATAATGAAGCAGAATATAAAGCACGAATCTTGGTGTTTCCCGAGCCATCCTATACTCAGACTCACAATTAGCTATACAACATAGCAATAGAAAATTTAAGATCAAGAATGAAAAAATGATGAAATACTCTCGAGCATTGGACAAATCCAAAGATGAGTTCGCTTAGCTCACTATGGAATTAATTCCTCGCACTGAGAACGAGAAGGCTGATCACTTGGCTTGCCTGGAAAGTTCCATGGGAGAACCACCCGAGCACGGGTTGAGAGGTCGGGAGCTTGTCTCTCAACTTGAACATTTAGATGACATCATAGCAGAAGTTCTTGAAGGGGATTTGAGATATGACATACATAAATACTTGACTAAGGGTGAACTCCCTAACGATAACAAGAAGACTCAGGAAATTAAGAAAAGAGCCTTATGTTTCGTAATGATTGATCGAATTCTCTTCAAAAGGTCATTCTCCCGACCCCTCCTGAAATGTCTAGGCCTGGACGAAGCAAATTATGTTCTATGTGAAATTCATAAAGGATGTTGTGGCAATCACTTGGACAGCATAGCTTTAGCAAGGAAAGCCCTCTTAGCTGGTTTCTTTTGGCCTACCATGCAAAAAGATGCGTCTATCTTAGTTAATTCATGTTATAAATGCCAGAGGCGTGCTAATCTACAATGGAAGCCTGTGGAGTTCATGAAAGCTGTAGTGACCTGCACCGTAATTACATACTAATCAGAGACTTAAGAATGCAATTAAATATTAAATAACCTTAATCAGAGTAAATGCGGAACTTAAAAATAAACCAATATCAAAAATTAAAGCCTAGTGGTCAACCCAGTCATCCAGCCTTGGTCAACACCTAAACTCCCTGACTTCAGGAATAAAAACCTGCATCTGCCCCATTGAATGCGGTAACCAGATAACAAAAAATAACCGAAAGTGAGCCTAACACGCTCAGTATGAGAGTATGTCTATACACTATTATATGAGCATTAATGCAAATAAACTGAGTACCAAGACACTCAGGTCAAGAAACTAGCTCATAAACCAGGTCCAGGGTATATAGCACGTTGCGCCGTCGCATCAGGAGGTGGCTCCTATACCCGGTGGATAATGGTGACCTGATACTAGTATTGTCCAACCATCACAGTGACCTGACACAAAACTTATGTATCCAACCATCCACCGACTCATATGGTGAGTGTCCTACTACAGGATACCTCTAAGGTAGAGGCTCAATATGCTCATGTATGCAATATACAGTCATGACATACTGTATATAAAGGCATATAAAACATGCAATCACATAATCCATACAAACACATAATACATGCATACCTAATCTGGATATCTCGAATAATACTTATGTACCTTACTAAGGTAGATCCTAGAAGCTCCCATCTAGGTCCAGGCCTACCATGCAGCACTACAATGCATAAATACCATGCATTATCTAACATGCCAAACATTGCCTAACATGATCTAAAAGCCTTAATTAAACTATAGTCTACTCTCTATTTACTATAGGGAACCAGTAACCAGAGTCATACCTTCGTGCGTCGTCAGCCTGCTGATGTCGAATACCCTAGAGCCTAGGAATATCCTAGCTACGACCCTTGGACGTCTCGCCAGAGCTCCGCCGCTCGGCCGCTACTACGAACAATGTCCGTTATATAAAAACTACTACCTACTCCAACTCTTAAAATAAGAGTACCCAAAAGCTCTTAAAATCGAGCTAACATGGGCCAAGGAGAGGTGAAATGAGCATTTGAAAATGAGGCCTCGGACCCCTATTTATAAAAATGATCGGAAGCTCCGATCGCCTGATCGAAAGCTCCGATCTTTGCATGCATGCAACGTGTCCATCGACTTAGATTGGAAGCTCCGATCTGCACTTCGGAGGTTCCGATCTCTTGCATGCATCTACGTGTATAAGTTCTCATGCCACGTCTCGGATGATGCAGATCAAAAGCTCCAATCTCAGGATCGGACTTTCCGATCTCTCACGTTTCTTTCGAACTACCTCCATTGCTTCCGAACTGATCGAAGGCTCCGATCCTGAGTTCGGAAGCTCCGAAATGTCCTTAGCCCAAAACTTCATATTTTGTTCGATTAATTCCAAATTAATCCCCTAATCCATTATTAATTATTTTTACTTAATTAATCTTATAAAATGAAGTCGGGCTACTACAAAAGCAGTAGTAGCAGCTTGCCCTTTCGATCAGTGGGTAATGGATATTGTTACACCATTATCCATCAATATGGGACATAGAAAGTTCTTGTTGGTGTCATTTGATTACTTTTCCAAGTGGGTGGACGCAGAATCCCTAACCAAAATCACAGAAAAAGAGGTACTGAGTTTCTTATGGAAAAATATTATCTGTCGATTCGGGATACCGCGCCGACTCATATCAGACAATGGGAGACAATTCTGTGGATCTAAAGTCCGAGCTTGGTGTGAAGAGATGAAGATTGAACAAGTCTTCACGTCTGTCACCTACCCACAAGGGAACGGGCATGTAGAGGTCACTAACATAACAATCGTTCAAGCACTAAAAATGTGATTGGACACGACTCAAGGAAAGTGGGTGGACGAGCTCCCATCCGTGTTATGGTCTTACCGAACTACCACAAGGTAGACCTGGCCAAGGGCCGGGTTGGGCCCGGACCCGGCCTGTGGTCAACGGGCCGGTTAACCGGGTCAACGGGTCCAACCCGGAACCGGGACCGGACCGGCCACTAGGCGGTCCGGTCCCGGTTTTCCCTTTGAAAAATCGCCGACCCGGCGGGTCCGACCCTCCGGGTTCGCCGGGTTGACCCATCGGGTTTATCTTTTTAAAATATTATTTTAATTTTAAAGAATAATTTAAATAATATATATTTGATACCCACACATGGGTGAGATTTGAACCCAAAACCAAATGAGTTTGGGATCTCATTCTTGCCACTAGGCCAAGTGTTGATTTGTTAATTTAATATATTTAAATAATATATATTTGATACCCACACATGGTTGAGATTTGAACCAAAAACCAAATGAGTTTGGGATCTAATTCTTGCCACTAGGCCAAGTGTTGATTAGTTAATTGAATGTGATTGAATATAAATAAATGTAATAACATTTTTTATACAAGATATTTAAAGTTGAAATGTAATATATTTTTTATTGAGATAAATAGAGTTTTTAATTGAGATAGATAGAGTTTTTAATATAAGATGTTGAAATATAATATATATTTTTATTGAATAAATATAATAAATTTTTTATTGATATATATATAATTTTTAATGTAAGATGTGAAAAGTTGAAATGTAATATATATTTTATTTAATAAATATAATATTTTTTTTATTGAACTAGATAGAGTTTGTAATATACAACATTGAAAGTTGAAATGTCATATATTTTTTATTGAATAAATGTAATATTATAAGATGTTAAAAGTTGAAATATAATATATTTTTATTTAATACATATAATATTTTTTTTTATTGAGATAATTAAATATTTGATAGACTTTTTAAAGTTCAATTGTACAAAATTTTTTTTTTTTTTTAAAATAAGGGTCGACCCAGAACCGGAACCGCCGGTTAACCGGACCCGGACCGGCGGTTCCGAGACCCGGACCGAAACCGGCCACGGGCGGGCCGGTTAAGGGTCGGCCTATTTCCGACCCGGACCCGGACCGGACCCGGCCCGTGGCCAGGTCTACCACAAGGTCCGGGACGGGTGAGACACCATACAATATGGTGTACGGAACAGAAGCAGTTCTTCCTGCAGAGATCGGACAAGAAAGTGCTCGGATAATTGCCTATGGCCGTGACAATCAAGAATTGCGAGCAATGGACTTAGATTTTGTGGAAGAAAGCAGATCCAAAGCAGCTATGAGATTAACAGCTTATTGCAAAATAATGACCCGAGCTTATAACAAGAAAGTATACCCCCGAGCTTTTCAAGAAGGAGATTTGGTCATGAGGAAAATCCTGCATCCCAGAAAGAGGAAAATTGGACGCGAAATATGAAGGACCTTTCAAGGTGATAGGGAAGGCAGTATTGGCAGCCTACTACTTGGAAGATGCTCAAGGAAAAAAGGGAAAAAGATCATAGAATGCCCAAAACTTAAAGAAATATTATTTCCTAGAGGCCCCGGCAGATTTGTTTTCATTATAGAGTCTCATAACATAATGTGTTGTGAGTTATTACTTTTGTTTTTAATTTGTTATTAATAGTAGTCCAGTTCCTTCTGTTATTTTTCAGCTTTAACTTTTTGGAGACATCTTTTTGAGTCATTAATGAAAAAGACATGTTTTTGTCAAACGAAAATAACTCAAAATCCCGACCAGCTCGGCACTTATCACGCAATTTGTGGTAAAAAACAAAAGCCCAATTAGCTCAGCACTTACCACGCAATTCGTGGTCAAAAACAAAAGCTCGACAAGCTCGGTACTTACAATGCAATTCATGGTCAAACTTAAAAGCCCGACCAGCTCGGCACTTACCACGTAATTCGTGGTAAAAAACAAAATTCCGACTAGCTCGGCACTTATCACGCAATTTCTGGTCAAACTTAAAAGTCCGACCATCTCGGCACTTACCACGTAATTCGTGGTAAAAAACAAAAGCCCGACCAGCTCGGCACTTACCAAGCAATTCGTGGTCAAACTTTAAAGCCCTACTAGCTCGGCACTTACCACGCAATTCGTGGTAAAAAACAAAAGCCTGATCAGCTCGGTACTTATCACGCAATTCGTGGTCAAAAACAAAAGCCCGACCAGCTCGGCACTTACCACGCAATTCGTGGTCAAACTTAAAAGCCCGACCAGCTCGGCACTTATCACGCAATTCGTGGTAAAAATCAAAAGTCCGACCAGCTTGGTACTTACCACGCAATTTGTGGTCACAAACAAAATCCCGACCAGCTCGGCACTTACCACGCAATTCATGGAAAAGCACGACCAGCTCGGCAATTACCACGCAATTCGTCGTCAAACTCAAAAGCATGACCAGATTGACACTTACCACGCAATTCGTGGTCAAAAATAAAATCCCGATCAAGCTCGACATGTATCATGTAATTCGTGATCAAATTTCAGAGTTTCAGTCCCAACTCAGGGACAGAGTCCAACTCGGAGTATTGTTTAATACTTAGCAAAAAGTTTGTCATATTTCCAGCTTGGGAATATGTTTAATACTTAACAAAATTTTGTCAGCTCGGGAATATTGTTTAATACTTAGCAAAAATTTTGTCATATTTTCAGCTCGGGAATATGTTTAATACTTAGCAAAATTTTGTCAGCTCGGGAATATTGCTTAATAATTAGCGAAAAGTTTGTCATATTTCCAGCTCGGGAATATGTTTAATTCTTAGCAAAATTTTGTCAGCTCGGAATATTGTTTAATACTTGGTAAAATATTGTCATGTTATCTGTTGGGGACTATGGTTTCATACCTAACAAAATACGACAAAATGAATACTTAAAACATGACATTGTTATAGCCCAGGTCGGGCAGGTACAAAAAAGCCACGTGGGGCTTGGAATAGAGGAAATATTGTTTTCATTCAAAAATAAAATAAACCAAGTGTCGAGGTTGGAAGTGTCATTGGGCTTGGATTCTTTTTCTTGCTCGAGCTTCTCCGTCTCTTGGGCAGGCTCCTCCTCCTCATCAGTCATATCCTCCAGAGCCTTTTTGGAGTCCAAGAAGGGTGCTGGGTGGTCGGTTTTTGAGTAGCCGTTAGCTCGGAATTGAGCCAAGAAGCCCTTAAAACCCTCATCAAAGAAGACCACAACTTCGGCCGCAACCCGTTCAACAAATTCAGAGGAATTGAGGAATTCTTCCCTTTTTTGGATCCATCAAGATTCCATCAAGGCCTTGGTCTCAATATCCTTGGCCCAAGCTTCATCCTCCAGCTCGGCGATCCGTTTATTAGCCCTCTCCAGTGCGTATTGGCCCAACTCTATTTCAACCTGCATGCCGACCACCTCTTAACCATGGTCATACTGCAGGTCACGGATCCTTTAAGTTAATTCCCCGATCCATTTGACAAAGGAATCCTGATCCAAGGCATGATCACTACGAGCTTTCATAGCTCGGGTAGTGATTTCCGCGGCCCACAAAAGAGTCCGCAAATAAAAAAAATGTTAGGTTAATCTATGGGAGCCCGAGTGGGGTATTAACGAAATATAGAATAATATAATATTGTATAAAACTCAGGACAAAGGTTTTCTCAGCCTCAGGGTCCGGGATGTTTTGAAGAATTTGCAAGTCAGCACGGGAGATGAGATACTGGAGCATACCCAAACTCCCTTGAGGGTCAAGTTTGGCAAAGAAAGATATATCCGAACTCCCCGGATGAGGAGCATAACCCCGAATTGCATCTTCAGAGGTAGGATCGAGATCTACTACGAGGCTCTTTCCTTTGGCCCGGGAAGAAATTCCAAGAGCTTGGGGTTCAGGCTCGGGCACACTAGAGCTGCTCCTTGCCTTGGTCTTCTTGGAGGATTTTCTTTTCCAATTGATTCGGGATAGCTTGCTCGGGCTCGGTAGCTTCTACTGAAGCCTCGAGTTTCTTCCTCTTCAAATTTTTCATAGCAGATTTCACGTTCACAGGCATCTCTGCTGAGTGTATTCGGACGTCTGCAAATTCAAATGACATAGGTAAGTAAAATGGGATCAGGCTAATGTGATATACTTAAAGAAAATAAATAGATAAAGGGTCCTAACCAATTCTCCCAGGACTTCTAATCCTTTCCTACAGAAGCCATAGTTGCATAGCAGATCGTCCACGACCAAGCTCTCAATGTCAAAGGTTTTTAACAAATAAGGTGGCAAGGAAATTAGTAAAGTTATGGCTAGGCTGAGCGGGAAAGTCTGGAGGGGTGAATTTCATGGCCCAGTTGGCTCGGTATCGCCAAGGTTGGTCAGGCTCGGGTCGGACAAAGAAGTATCTGTTGTTCCACCCTTTGTGGGAGCTCAGTTTTCCTTTTAGAAATTGATACTTGGGTCGGACGGAAATATAGAATCAGCCCGGGGCAGTCTTTTTTATTTGAAGGAATTTGGTAAAATTCTCTACATCTAGGGGGACCCGGAAAAAAACAAAATGCCCAATGACAGGATATAACTAAAGGAGTTGGGGGTGAGTTGACTTGGGAATATACAAAAGTATTGACACAAAGTTATGATGATATCTGGGATAGGGAATCTAAGGCCCATCTTTACCTGATCTAAGCTAAAAATCAAGAAACCCGTAGGGGTTTTATGAGCCCGATCTCGGCTCCCAGGGAGTATCAATTCATAGGCCTCGAGCATGCCCGATCTTTCCCTAATGGTTGGACCCATGTCCGGGCCAAGGTGGGAAGCCAGTACCTCGAACCAATGTTTACCCTCCTTTCTTAGGTGGGCTTCATCGGTCCTAAGTTTATGGAGTCTCCTCATTTTAGCCTCCCGAGTCTCAGAAGGGCTCGGGTCAGTATCCGATCCCTCAAGGTCTGAGGGTTCGGGGTATTCAGGAGGAGAAAAGGGAGGAATGTCTGCGAAAATGGCTAACTCCCTAATTTCGGACTCATCGGGGGATGACATTCTCGTCTAATATTCGAAAGATAGGGGAAGGAATTACAGGAAAAGGCGCCGGCTCCAGAGTGATTCAAATAAGCAGTAGCTCGAGAAGTGATGGCTCAGGTAGGGATCGCTCTCGATAATTCACCAGAGTAATAGCGTATGTTGTGAAAGTGAAAAATGAAGTTTTTACCATCCTATTTATAGAAGCGAAGGATCAATCTGGACCGTCGGATTATCATTTTAATCGGTGTTTCGGGGCAGGCCACGTCGTGGTTTCAGTACCTCGGAAATTGTACTGACGGTGAATTTGTGTCGTCCAAAAAACACACATGACGCGGATCCAAATCCGGACCGTCCAGGAGAAACACATGGGGTTCGGGGCTCGACCAGACCACTTGGTCTAAATTTCATACTTATTTTAGACCAGAAGGAGAAGGTACTACCGACGCCCCTAAAAATATATGGGTCCGATCCGATCCGAACCCAATAACTCATGTTCTTGGAAGGGTACTTTGAAGCCCATCAAACCCTATTGTGTGAAGATCCCAAGTTGGAATAAGCCCAGAACGGTGGTTCGAGTTTCAAGCCCTGGCCATAAAGGCCCATGGGGCCGAACCCTATCTGGGTGTAGTAAAGGCTTGACTTGGGCCCAATACAGAGTTCAAGCTGAATTGTAATGGACTGTGTAACGCCCCGAAATTATCTTAATGGATTTTATTTGAGATAATCAGAGATTTTAGAAGTCGAGGGCCGATTCGATTTTGATCAGGGACTAAAATGCAATTTTAGGAAATTTTAGGGACTGAAATGCAAATTATGGATTTGTTATATTATTGGAGGCCTTGACTAGTCTCTTCATCACTTCATCTCCTTCCCCATCGCCTCCTCCCTCCATTGTAGCATCTCCCTTGTTCTTCGAGCTTCCAGATTTCTCCCCGAGCTCGATCCATCCGTTGGAAATTATTTCTGAAGGCAGATTAGCGATCACGGCTGCGAGAGCTTCGTTCTATCGTAAGTTTTTCTACGATCAGATACATTCTAGTTTTTGGATGTTGTTAGAATCGATTGAGATTTGAGTATGTTGTTCTTGGCGGAGTTCTGGTCGTTTATTATCTGTCGGTTTTGAAATAGAGCGACGTTCGGATTTGTTATGATTTTTTGAGTGATTTTTGAAATCTTTGAAATTGAGATGTGTTGGGATTGGATTGGAAATTATATTTACTGATTGAAATGATTTTATTGGATTGTTGAATTGCTGTCTGCGTTTCCGGTTTGATCAGTTTATAGTCGTTATGCCGTCAGTTTGAGTTTTGGATATCGTTCAATATTTTGATCGTATCAAGTTTGATTGAGCTTTTGGATATCGATATTGATCCTTTTGACTTCTTATGATAGATTGAATTGAAGTCAGCAGAGTTGCGAGGTAGCAGCTTTGGTCAGTTGGAAGATTGAAGTCGGTATAGTATCGATTTTCTTATTTATCGATTGAAGAAGTTGTTTGAGTTTTGAATGAGTTTGATAGGATATTGACTATTATCCTTGTTATTGATTTCAGATTGAAGTACCATCGAAGCGAATAAGGTAAAAGACGACTTAGAATTGAATGGAACGATTAACTCGAATTAGACTTTATTCGAGTGTTCCGAAGAAATCACATACTTGCATGATTGAATGCTTATTTGAAATCATATTTGAATGTTTATTTGAATGCATGAGATTATATATGCATTTATATTGACGAAATCATGTTTGAATGATTTGATGAATGAAAGCATGATTGAATGATTATATGAACTGATGATTGAAATGATATTAGAATGTATGAGATGGCATATGCATTCATATTGAGCCTTGATTCATTTCAATTTGATTAGACGATCTAGAGATTGTAGTTGAGTGACCTGGTTGGAGATTTTATACCTTGTCAAATAAACTCTCTATAATGCTCTGGAGTCTAGAGGATTAAAATATGCCTCGTCCACCTCGAGAGGGGAGTTCGGTGTGATTGTTGGATATTTTAACCTCGGAATCCCAAACCGAAGAAAGAAAGAAGAATTCTATTGATTATCTGAGTCTGATAATCCAGATGTTTTAAAGACATGCATATCATTTTAATTCAGTACTTGAATGAAGGATTGATTTTACTTGAAGTGATATATGTGAGAATTGATTCATATCATGTTTGATATGGTTGTTGATATTGCATGATAGTCTCTTTTACTGGGAATTGTATTCTCATCGGATTATCCGGCTGTTGTCTTTATTTGTATGTGTACTTGGCAACAGGTGGGGCAGGACCGAGTCAGAGGCAGCATGGCTAGGTGATTGAGAGGATAGAGTGAGGCCCTTGGTTTTAGGAGTTGAATTATATTCAAACTCTTGTTGTATTTTGGTGTTGTAAACCCTTAACCAAATCATGTTCTATTAGTTTGGATGAATGTATAACTCTAGAACTACCTTGTATTTGATTATGCATGATTTTTGGATGATTGTTGCATGTTGAATGGTGTTAGTTTGAAAGAATTGGATTTGAATGAGTTAAGCAGCATCTGTTCTTTTCTGCAGAATTGGTGCCGCTCGATCGGTAGGATCTTACCGATCGAGCGAGCACCTTTGTTCAGAGGCAGAGGTTGAGTCATTTTGCTGCCGCTCGATCGGTAAGTTTTTACCGATCGAGCGGGCACTGTTCCTTTTTTAAAAAAAAAAATTTATTTGTTTTAGTCTTGTTTCTTGTATTGGAATCGTTGTTTAGTTCGAGATTAGAAGATTAGAATCAAGGCCTCACATTAAGTGGTATCAGAGCGATAAGATTCTTGGACTGAACTAGAGTGAGCGGGTAGATCGAGTCCGCTTGAATTGGCTTCTCGCATGTGTTTGAGTTATTTAATTGATTTATTAAATTCAATGCGAGCATGATTTATGATTGAAAATTATTTGAATTACTTGGATATGTGATTTAAATTTTAAAGCATAAATTAATTGAGATACGAACTGTTTCGGGTTACATTGTATACTCTAGAGATCGAATGAGTATGTCGAGCTGAGGTTGTTGGACACCGAATAGATGTATTTGAGATGTTGTGTCCTAATCCTCTTGAATCAGATTTTCTACTCGGCAAGTTTGAACAGGATTCAACTAGTAGCAAACCCGATTGTATAGATTTGTTTTGTGACTGAACTGATGGAAGCATTACTGATGAGATTTCAGTCTGTTAACCCTTCAACTCTGAGGAGTTCTGAGAATGAGTTTGGGTGTGAAAGCTGATTAGAAGAGATCGATCAGTTGTTTGATTCTTTTAAACTACAGCGATGAACGACAGATTCAGTTAGTTGGTTACCAACTGCAAGGCTTTAGTACTTGCTCGAGGATTCACAGACTCTAACTGCTCTTGACGATGATGAAGCAGGTAACTGTTCGATTCTAGTCTTTCGACTCTGTTGCTGTTAGATATTGATGCAACTTTTTCTTATTATTGAGAAGTTAGATTGATGCTTCCTCTATTTTTGAGTATCTAAATTAGTTGCGGTGAATTTTGTTAGAATTTCTGAACTTTGTTTCGATGAGAGTTGATTGCACTGAACAGTACTATACTTCGGTTATCAGATTTGATTATATTATCGATGTAGTATATTAACCGAGTACAGGACAACCGAGGTTGATTTCAGACAGTTGCCAGATTCAGATCCGAGACGATAGACGAATGGATTTCCTCCGGTAAAACTCCTAAATTAAGAATTCCTTTCTTATTGATTGTTGATTACCGTTTGTTACAGAAAGGTGCGAAGGAATGTTTGAGGTATGTAGTTGATGTCTTCAATCAACCCGTGTTGGTTGATTTAACAGAGATGTTAAGTTTGCTGATGTTGTCTAGTCGAGATTCCAGATTGCCTCTGAGTCGAGAGGATGAGTTCAACATTAATTTTAGATCAGACATCATCGACTGATAATCGGAAGGGAAGAAGTTTCAGAGATCGAATTCGGAATGAGGTACGACCGATTTGAATTTTTTTATCGTACAGATTGAATTGGAATTGCATCTGAAATGTTTATGAGTCCTTTGAACCAAATATTCCAGAGAGTTGTAGATAAGTTCTTGAGTATTCTTATCGATGAATCTTTTATCCTTCGAAGATCCGTATTGATACTTCAGATTCTTTAAGAATTGTTCGCAGATTTGCATGCCGATCAATTATGCTATTCTTCTGACGTCTGAATCTTGTTGAGACCGAGTTGTATTTTTCCTCGATCTTTTCTTAGAAGATGGAATTTTATTGAACACCTCAAGACTGGAACTATGGTGAATTGATCTGGATCGACGTCCTTATCTGAATTTGAAGATTTTTTTTTGGATTTAGTGAATTCTATCGCAAATCCTTTGAAGAATTCTTATTGTTGAGAAGACGATTACTCAACAGATTATGTTCTTCTGTTTAGTTTGTATCTTTGAGACCAGTTCTTATTGAGTTCGAGGAGAGATTGAACAGCACCTCAGTATTATTGACTTCTTCGGTATTGATGACCTTTCGGTGCTTTGCACTCCTTCTTATTGAGAGTTGAGACTTATTTTTGTTCAGAAGAACTCCTTGTTATCTTGAGCATCGAAGAAGTTGAAGACGCTCGAGATGCATTATTAGTTTCCGATTCGAGTCTCACAGAGATCTTATTGCTTGGAAGATTTCAGTAATCTATTCTGATCTTGGAAGATAGAAGTTTTGATTGTCGCAGTTCGAACTGATTATGAGTTGGGAAAGAGAGTTATATAGGACGATTAATCTGACTGCGAATTTTATTATTATCCGGAGAACTGATGGTAACAGCTACAATTGTAAGCTGTATGATCTGATCTTATTTTATCTACTTCAGTTGTCTTCTTGATGGATGATTGCTGCACTTTTGTTAGAGTTTGGAAAAGATGGAACGTTTATCTTGACTCCTTCATTCGACTTCGAACCAGAGTTGATTGAGAATATTGATAACGCTTTGGAATCTGATTCGACCTTTCAGAATCCGATGAAGATAGATCAGATCTGAGTATAATCTGAGTTTCAGGCTTTTATTGATGCCTTTTCAGCGAATAACTTTTGTTGTGCCAGATTTTTCGGTTTGAGATAGAGTATCAGGAGTTTTGCACTTTGAAGTTTATTCAGAGTTGATGATCGGAAGATGTTTGTTGATAAATTGAGGAATCAAATTGAATAGAGGATGATGAAGTATGAGATTCGAAGTATAGTTTCTGATGTTGTGAACTGTCAGCAGTCAAAAATAGAACGATCCAATTTTCTGTTGTACAGTCTATTCTGATTCAAAATGGAGTTGGGATCACAATTCGTTGATTTTAGTAGTAAGACTACTTTGTTGAGTTCGAGATGAGATGTTATCTGAGTATCGTTGAGCGAGTGATGGAATACTCCGTTAAGAATTTTCGATTCTAAGAATTCTTGATTTATTCTGTAGATTGAATGATGTTACAGAATAGTATGAACAAACTCTCGAAGCTTTACAGTTGATGTTTTGAATTGTAACCTGAACTGGTTGATGTGCCAGTGGTTTTTGTACGAATGATGTTGTTCGGATTGAACTTATAGATTGGTCCCGATTGTCAGAATGAGTTCGAAACTGAATTGAGATCCGAATTTTTATCTACAGGAAGTTTGAGAAGTGAGCTTTTTCAGAATCGTTTGCGAGTGGAGGTATGGCCGTTTTGAACTTTTGACAGGCCGTTTTTTTTTACGAATAATCCTGTATTGATGAAGAATTTTCTGTTGACCGAATCTCTCAGAAGTATTAGTTGGAATTAGGAATTCTTATTGATGAATTTCTTGCTTTCTAGTTGTGAGAATTGTCCTGATCGTTCAGAGCTTCAATCTTTTCAGTATTGTACGCCGATTAGTTGTAGACTAATCTCGACGTTTGAAATTCTGATTGAACCGAATGAATTTCTTTGATCTGGTTATCTGATGATGGAATTCATGATTATTCGTTCTTCTGTATTCTGAGTTTTAGTACTGATAATCTTGCAGTACTTGGTTTTCTTCTTATTGATATTTCTGTTTTGAATCTTTTAGTAGAAGGAGTGAATGCAGCAATTGATGTTTAGAACCAAAGAATTTGTTCTTATTTTATCTATTGTCTGATTTTGATTGACCGATAGATAGGATCCGTTACAGTTTTCTGTACAGAATGATTTTGATGAAGAACAGAGAATTGATATCTTGTCAGATGTTGTCAGATGTCATGAATTGCCGAAGTCTGTCAGTTTAGACTGAGATCCTTGATGCATTGTCTTTTCGGCATAGACTTTGAAGAGAATTTTTGTTGTCGATTTCATCTACTTTCGATTCGATACCCTCAGAACGACGGACAGCCAGATCAGATGAGTCGAACTTTAGAAGAATTGCATTGAGTAATAGTGCTCGACTTAGCACTAGTTGAAAGAATTCTTGATGTTTGTGGAAATTTCGTGCAACGACAGAGTTTGACGAGTTATTGGAGGCACATTATAGAAGTCGTGCGAGAGTAGACGATGATCGAATTGAATTTTGAGATTAATTCCCTTTGTCTCTTGGTTTAGAACGTAAGATGATTCGAATTGTGACTGAGTTTAGAAGAATTTTCTGACGACGATGAGTTGACTTTTGATAGATGGACGGAGTGTTGATGAAGTAATTGACTAGAGATTCTGACATTCTCTGATTGATTGAGATGTCGAACTGTTGAGACGAACGATTCAGAGTTTATTTGGAAGCAGATTCTGGACTTAGTTCCGAGATGTAAATTCTTATTGCAGTCCTTTGACTTTATCCTCGACCTTGTGATAGAACAGTGATTGATTTCGAGGACGAAATCGATTCTTAGAGGGGAAGAATTGTAACGCCCCAAAATTATCTTAATGAACTTTATTTGAGATAATCAGAGATTTTAGAAGTCGAGGGCCGATTCGATTTTGATCAGGGACTAAAATGCAATTTTCGGAAATTTCAGGGACTGAAATGTAAATTGTGGATTTGTTATATTATTGGAGGCCTTGACTAGTCTCCTCATCACTTCATCTCCTTCCCCATCGCCTCCTCCCTCCATTGTAGCGTCTCCCTTGTTCTTTGAGCTTCCAGATTTCTTCCCGAGCTCGATCCGTCCGTTGGAAATTATTTCTGAAGGCAGATTAGCGATCACGGCTGCAAGAGCTTCGTTCTATCATAAGTTTTTCTACGATCAGATATATTTTAGTTTTTGGATGTTGTTAGAATCGATTGAGATTTGAGTATGTTGTTCTTGGCGGAGTTCTGGTCGTTTATTATCTGTCGGTTTTGAAATAGAGCGACGTTCGGATTTGTTATGATTTTCTGAGTGATTTTTGAAATCTTTGAAATTGAGATGTGTTGGGATTGGATTGGAAATGATATTTACTGATTGAAATGATTTTATTGGATTGTTGAATTGCTGTCTGCGTTTCCGGTTTGATCAGTTTATAGTCGTTATGCCGTCAGTTTGAGTTTTGGATATCGTTCAATATTTTGATCGTATCGAGTTTGATTGAGCTTTTGGATGTCGATATTGATCCTTTTGAATTTTTATGATAGATTGAATTGAAGTCAGCAGAGTTGCGAGGTAGCAGCTTTGGTTAGTTGGAAGATTGAAGTCGGTATAGTATCGATTTTCTTATTTATCGATTGAAGAAGTTGTTTGAGCTTTGAATGAGTTTGATAGGATATTGACTATTATCCTTGTTATTGATTTCAGATTGAAGTACCTTCGAAGCGAATAAGGTAAAAGACGACTTAGAATTGAATGGAACGATTAACTCGAATTAGACTTTATTCGAGTGTTCCGAAGAAATCACATACTTGCATGATTGAATGCTTATTTGAAATCATATTTGAATGTTTATTTGAATGCATGAGATTATATATGCATTTATATTGACGAAATCATGTTTGAATGATTATTTGAATTGATGAATGAAAGCATGATTGAATGCTTATATGAACTGATGATTGAAATGATATTAGAATGTATGAGATGACATATGCATTCATATTGAGCCTTGATTCATTTCAATTTGATTAGACGATCTAGAGATTGTAGTTGAGTGACCTGGTTGGAGATTTTATACCTTGTCAAATAAACTCTCTATAATGCTCTGTAGTCTAGAGGATTAAAATATGCCCCGTCCACCTTGAGAGGGGAGTTCGGTGTGATTGTTGGATATTTTAACCTCGGGATCTCAAACCGAAGAAAGAAAGAAGAATTATATTGATTATCTGAGTCTGATAATCCAGATGTTTTAAAGACATGCATATCATTTTAATTCAGTACTTGAATGAAGGATTGATTTTACTTGAAGTGATATATGTGAGAATTGATTCATATCATGTTTGATATGGTTGTTGATATTGCATGATAGTCTCTTTTACTGGGAATTGTATTCTCACCAGATTATCCGGCTGTTGTCTTTGTTTGTATGTGTACTTGGCAACAGGTGGGGCAGGACCGAGTCAGAGGCAGCATGGCTAGGTGATTGAGAGGATAGAGTGAGGCCCTTGGTTTTAGGAGTTGAATTATATTCAAACTCTTGTTGTATTTTGGTGTTGTAAACCCTTAACCAAATCATGTTCTATTAGTTTGGATGAATGTATAACTCTAGAACTACCTTGTATTTGATTATGTATGATTTTTGGATGATTGTTGCATGTTGAATGGTGTTAGTTTGAAAGAATTGGATTTGAATGAGTTAAGCAGCATCTGTTCTTTTCTGCAGAATTGGTGCCACTCGATCGGTAAGATCTTACCGATCGAGCGAGCACCTTTGTTCAGAGGCAGAGGTTGAGTCATTTTGCTGCCGCTCGATCGGTAAGTTTTTACCGATCGAGCGGGCACTGTTCCTTTTTAAAAAAAAATTTATTTGTTTTAATCTTGTTTCTTGTATTGGAATCGTTGTATAGTTCCGAGATTAGAAGATTAGAATCAAGGCCTCACATTAAGTGGTATCAGAGCGATAAGATTCTTGGACTGAACTAGAGTGAGCGGGTAGATCGAGTCCGCTTGAATTGGCTTCTCGCATATGTTTGAGTTATTTAATTGATTTATTAAATACAATGCGAGCATGCTTTATGATTGAGAATTATTTGAATTACTTGGATATGTGATTTAAATTTTAAAGCATAAATTAATTGAGATACGAACTGTTTCGGGTTACACTGTATACTCTAGAGATCGAATGAGTATGTCGAGCTGAGGTTGTTGGACACCGGATAGATTATTTGATATGTTGTGTCCTAATCCTCTTGAATCAGATTTTCTACTCGGCAAGTTTGAACAGGATTCAACTAGTAGCGAACCCGATTGTATAGATTTGTTTTGTGACTGAACTGATGGAAGCATTACTGATGAGATTTCAGTCTGTTAACCCTTCAACTCTGAGGAGTTCTGAGAATGAGTTTGGGTGTGAAAGTTGATTAGAAGAGATCAATCAGTTGTTTGATTCTTTTAAACTACAGCGACGAACGACGGATTCAGTTAGTTGGTTACCAACTGCAAGGCTTTAGTACTTGCTCAAGGATTCACAGACTCTAACTGCTCTTGACGATGATGAAGCAGGTAACTGTTCGATTCTAGTCTTTCGACTCTGTTGCTGTTAGATATTGATGCAACTTTTTCTTCTTATTGAGAAGTTAGATTGATGCTTCCTCTATTTTTGAGTATCTGAATTAGTTACGGTGAATTTTGTTAGAATTTCTGAACTTTGTTTCGATGAGAGTTGATTGCACTGAACAGTACTATACTTCGGTTATCAGATTTGATTATATTATCGATGTAGTATATTAACCGAGTACAGGGCAACCGAGGTTGATTTCAGACAGTTGCCAGATTCAGATCCGAGACGATAGACGAATGGATTTCCTCCGGTAAAACTCCTAAATTAAGAATTCTTTTCTTATTGATTGTTGATTACCGTTTGTTACAGAAAGGTGCGGAGGAATGTTTGAGGTATGTAGTTGATGTCTTCAATCAACCCGTGTTGGTTGATTTAACAGAGATGTTAAGTTTGCTGATGTTGTCTAGTTTGAAAGAGTGGGTGCCCGGTGAGCCAACTTGTGGCTAAGGGATTTGATGACTCTTTGTATAAACAATCTTTTGTTTTATATAATTTACACTTTTATTAATGGCAATGACTTTATCTTTCTTCATATTGTTATATTGTGATATACTATTGTTGTTTTGATAAAGACCTTGAATGTACTATAGTGTATGTAAGATGTGGTAGAACATGGGGATGTCTATCATGAAACACATCTTATAGTCACTGTATATTCTAAACTGTTCCTAGTCGATTGAGCCGTCCGATAATAAGGATAAGGATCGCTCGAGTTTGAGACTAGCATTTGCGATGCAGAGTACCACGTTTCATTGGTAAGGAACATAGAGATGTTCGAAGCATGCAAATGGATATTCATACGATGAATGATCGAACTACCCTATCCGGACTTTCCAAGTGGTTATCACTTATCGAGTGGATAAAGTCCGCGGTTTTGGTTGTACACCATTAGTCCTTACTACTTGAAACATCATTAAGACTCTATATGCTAGTACTGTGCTTTGACTCGTTTACCGACTCTATTGGGGTCATCAGGTGTCGGGATTGGGTACAGTTACAACACATATAGGAGTCGATGCTTTGTTGTCAAGGATTCACCACATACTTGCGAGTGTGGATATCCTATGCGATCTGAGGAGATATTAGTGTGACTAATCTCTGGCCAGAGTACATGATGTGTTTTAAGAAATGGTTTCTTAGTAGCACATGCGATGTCACTATTTGATCTTCAAGATGTATTGCATAGTTATCGAATCTTGAACGACTCTCGATTTACCAATGGTTGTTGATTCGATCGGGATATATGGATGAAGGGACCGTACTGTACGCTAACCAAAATCTATTGGTTCTTGCAGGCACTATCAGTGATACCTAGGGAATCATGGGGCGATGTTGCTAGGCGCTCTTACCATGATTCGATGGGCAAGTCGGAAATTGTTGTTCCGAGTCACAAGGAGTTGTGAGCCCACGGCTAGCTGTATCCCTGAACCATTGAGGGTCACACAGAGTAATGGATTTTTAATCCCCGTTGAGATAGTTAAATTTAAAGAGTTAAATTTAATGAACAAAGAAGTTGGACTTCTTATTTAAGAGTAGAGAAGTAAGATTTCCTAAAATGACATAGGGATGGACATTTTTGGAAACCACTGAATTCGGATTCAAAAAAATTTATCTTGACTTTAAAAGGTGCAGAAATGGTTTCTGTACACATTGGTGAAATCGGTTTATCAATCGGAGTCATGATGAATTTTATATTAATTTCTAAACATGCGGGCTTTGCTTGTCGGGCTTGAACTTATGACTAATGGGCCCTAAGCTGTTAGCGGCCTACATTATAAATAAGTTATTGCAGTACAGAAATTACACACAACAGGTCACAAAATAATTTTCGAAAAACCCTAATTTTATTAAGTGTGGCCGCCGCCCCCCTCCCCTCTGCTCGGGAAAATCCAGCCTGTGAATTTTGAATTACAGTCTGGTTTAACGGATCAAATTCGTTAATTCTCTTCGTAGAAACTTCTGATAGATTTTCTAGTGCAATCTATCAGAGGGATTAGTTATCCGTTCGTGGACCTGATTGAAGAACAGTTCATCCATCAGTTCCAGGGATATACAACAAGAGCAGAGCAATCTGTTGGTGTCCATAATCTCGATTCGAGATTGGAGGTAAAAATTTATAATTGTTATTTAATTTTTACACACACAATTTAATCGTTAAGGTTTTGATACCCATTATGGAATCGTTCCATATAAAATTTTTAAACTTCCGCTGCACCGGGTATCAATCCTGATTGATCTGATCGCCGCGTTATCCAACATAGTTGAGATTCAAGATTGCCTCTGAGTCGAGAGGATGAGTTCAACATTAATTTTAGATCAGACATCATCGACTGATAATCGGAAGGGAAGAAGTTTCAGAGATCGAATTCGGAATGAGGTACGACCGATTTGAATTTTTTTATCGTACAGATTGAATTGGAATTGCATCTGAAATGTTTATGAGTCCTTTGAACCAAATATTCCAGAGAGTTGTAGATAAGTTCTTGAGTATTCTTATCGATGAATCTTTTATCCTTCGAAGATCCGTATTGATACTTCAGATTCTTTAAGAATTGTTCGCAGATTTTCATGCTGATCAATTATGCTATTCTTCTGACGTCTGAATCTTGTTGAGACCGAGTTGTATTTTACCTCGATCTTTTCTCTAAGAAGATGGAATTTTATTGAACACCTTAAGACTGGAACTGTTGTGAATTGATCTGGATCGACGTCCTTATCTGAATTTGAAGATTTTTTTTTGGATTTAGTGAATTCTATCGCAAATCATTTGAAGAATTCTTATTGTTGAGAAGACGATTACTCAACAGATTATGTTCTTCTGTTTAGTTTGTATCTTTGAGACCAGTTCTTATTGAGTTCGAGGAGAGATTGAACAGCACCTCAGTATTATTGACTTTTTCGGTATTGATGACCTTTCGGTGCTTTGCACTCCTTCTTATTGAGAGTTGAGACTTATTTTTGTTCAGAAGAACTCCTTGTTATCTTGAGCATCGAAGAAGTTGAAGACGCTCGAGATGCATTATTAGTTTCCGATTCGAGTCTCACAGAGATCTTATTGCTTGGAAGATTTCAGTAATCTATTCTGATCTTGGAAGATAGAAGTTTTGATTGTCGCAGTTCGAACTGATTATGAGTTGGGAAAGAGAGTTATAGAGGACGATTAATCTAACTGCGAATTTTATTATTATCCGGAGAACTGATGGTAACAGCTACAATTGTAAGCTGTATGATCTGATCTTATTTTATCTACTTCAGTTGTCTTTTTGATAGATGATTGCTGCACTTTTGTTAGAGTCTGGAAAAGATGGAACGTTTATCTTGACTCCTTCATTCAACTTCGAACCAGAGTTGATTGAGAAGATTGATAACGCTTTGGAATCTGATTCGACCTTTTAGAATCCGATGAAGATAGATCAGATCTGAGTATAATCTGAGTTTCAGGTTTTTATTGATGCCTTTTTAGCGAATAACTTTTGTTGTGTCAGATGTTTCGGTTTGAGACAGAGTATCTGGAGTTTTGCACTTTGAAGTTTATTCAGAGTTCTTCCAGATGATCGGAAGATGTTTGTTGATAAATTGAGGAATCAGATTGAATAGAGGATGATGAAGTATGAGATTCGAAGTATAGTTTCTGATGTTGTGAACTGTCAGCAGTCAGAAAGAGAACGATTCAATTTTCTGTTGTACAGTTTATTCTGATTCAAAATGGAGTTGGGATCACAATTCATTGATTTTAGTAGTAAGACTACTTTGTTGAGTTCGAGATGAGATGTTATCTGAGTATCGTTGAGCGAGTGATGGAATACTCCGTTAAGAATTCTCGATTCTAAGAATTCTTGATTTATTCTGTAGATTGACTGATGTTACAGAATAGTATGAACGAACTCTCGAAGCTTTACAGTTGATGTTTTGAATTATAACCTGAACTGGTTGATGTGCCAGTGGTTTTTGAACGAATGATGTTGTTCGGATTGAACTTCTAGATTGGTCCCGATTGTCAGAATGAGTTCGAAACTGAATTGAGATCCGAATTTTTATCTACAGGAAGTTTGTGAAGTGAGCTTTTTCAGAATCGTTTCCGAGTGGAGGTATGGCCGTTTTGAACTTTTGACAGGCCGTTTGTTTTGACGAATAATCCTGTATTGATGAAGAATTTTCTGTTGACCGAATCTCTCAGAAGTATTAGTTGGAATTAGGAATTCTTATTGATGAATTTCTTGCTTTCTGGTTGTGAGAATTGTCCTGATCGTTCAGAGCTTCAATCTTTTCAGTATTGTACGCCGATTAGTTGTAGACTAATCTCGACGTTTGAAATTCTGATTGAACCGAATGAATTTCTTTGATCTGGTTATCTGATGGTGGAATTCATGATTATTCGTTCTTCTGTATTCTGAGTTTTAGTACTGACAATCTTGCAGTACTTGGTTTTCTTCTTATTGAGATTTCTGTTTTGAATCTTTTAGCAGAAGGAGTGAATGCAGCAATTGATGTTTAGAACCGAAGAATTTGTTCTTATTTTATCTACTGTCTGATTTTGATTGACCGATAGATAGGATCCGTTACAGTTTTCTGTACAGAATGATTTTGATGAAGAACAGAGAATTGATATCTTGTCAGATGTTGTCAGATGCCATGAATTGCCGAAGTCTGTCAGTTAAGATTGAGATCCTTGATGCATTGTCTTTTCGGCATAGACTTTGAAGAGAATTTTTGTTGTCGATTTCATCTACTTTCGATTCGATACCCTCAGAACGACGGACAGCCAGATCAGATGAGTCGAACTTTAGAAGAATTGCATTGAGTAGTAGTGCTCGACTTAGCACTAGTTGACAGAATTCTTGATATTTGTGGAAATTTCGTGCAACGACAGAGTTTGACGAGTTATTGGAGGCACATTATAGAAGTCGTGCGAGAGTAGACGATGATCGAATTGAATTTTGAGATTAATTCCCTTTGTCTCTTGGTTTAGAACGTAAGATGATTCGAATTGTGACTGAGTTTAGAAGAATTTTCTGACGACGATGAGTTGACTTTTGATAGACGGACGGAGTGTTGATGAAGTAATTGACTAGAGATTCTGACATTCTCTGATTGATTGAGATGTCGAACTGTTGAGACGAACAATTCAGAGTTTATTTGGATGCAGATTCTGGACTTAGTTCCGAGATGTAAATTCTTATTGCAGTCCTTTGACTTTATCCTCGACCTTGTGATAGAACAGTGATTGATTTCGAGGACGAAATCGATTCTTAGAGGGGGAGAATTATAACGCCCCGAAATTATCTTAATGAACTTTATTTGAGATAATCAGAGATTTTAGAAGTCGAGGGCCGATTCGATTTTGATCAGGGACTAAAATGAAATTTTTGGAAATTTCAGGGACTGAAATGAAAATTGTGGATTTGTTATATTATTGGAGGCCTTGACTAGTCTCCTCATCACTTCATCTCCTTCCCCATCTCCTCCTCCCTCCATTGTAGCGTCTCCCTTGTTCTTCGAGCTTCCAGATTTCTCCCCGAGCTCGATCCATCCGTTGAAAATTATTTCTGAAGGCAGATTAGCGATCACGGCTGCGAGAGCTTCGTTCTATCGTAAGTTTTTCTACGATCAGATACATTCTAGTTTTTGGATGTTGTTAGAATCGATTGAGATTTGAGTATGTTGTTCTTGGCGGAGTTCTGGTCGTTTATTATCTGTCGGTTTTGAAATAGAGCGACGTTCGAATTTGTTATGATTTTTTGAGTGATTTTCGAAATCTTTGAAATTGAGATGTGTTGGGATTGGATTGGAAATGATATGTACTGATTGAAATGAGTTTATTGGATTGTTGAATTGCTGTCTGCGTTTCCGGTTTGATCAGTTTATAGCCGTTATGCCGTCAGTTTGAGTTTTGGATATCGTTCAATATTTTGATCGTATCGAGTTTGATTGAGCTTTTGGATGTCGATATTGATCCTTTTGACTTCTTATGTTAGATTGAATTGAAGTCAGCAGAGTTGCGAGGTAGCATCTTTGGTCAGTTGGAAGATTGAAGTCGGTATAGTATCGATTTTCTTATTTATCGATTGAAGAAGTTGTTTGAGCTTTGAATGAGTTTGATAGAATATTGACTATTATCCTTGTTATTGATTTCAGATTGAAGTACCTTCGAAGCGAATAAGGTAAAAGACGACTTAGAATTGAATGGAACGATTAACTCGAATTAGACTTTATTCGAGTGTTCCGAAGAAATCACATACTTGCATGATTGAACGCTTATTTGAAATCATATTTGAATGTTTATTTGAATGCATGAGATTATATATGCATTTATATTGATGAAATCATGTTTGAATGATTATTTGAATTGATGAATGAAAGCATGATTGAATGCTTATATGAACTGATGATTGAAATGATATTAGAATGCATGAGATGACATATGCATTCATATTGAGCCTTGATTCATTTTAATTTGATTAGATGATCTAGAGATTGTAGTTGAGTGACCTGGTTGGAGATTTTATACCTTGTCAAATAAACTCTCTATAATGCTCTGGAGTCTAAAGGATTAAAATATGCCTCGTCCACCTCGAGAGGGGAGTTCGGTGTGATTGTTGGATATTTTAACCTCGGGATCCCAAACCGAAGAAAGAAAGAAGAATTCTATTGATTATCTGAGTCTGATAATCCAGATGTTTTAAAGACATGCATATCATTTTAATTCAGTACTTGAATGAAGGATTGATTTTACTTGAAGTGATATATGTGAGAATTGATTCATATCATGTTTGATATGGTTGTTGATATTGCATGATAGTCTCTTTTACTGAGAATTGTATTCTCACCGGATTATCCGGCTGTTGTCTTTGTTTGTATGTGTACTTGGCAACAGGTGGGGCAGGACCGAGTCAGAGGCAGCATGGCTAGGTGATTGAGAGGATAGTGTGAGGCCTTTGGTTTTAGGAGTTGAATTATATTCAAACTCTTGTTGTATTTTGGTGTTGTAAACCCTTAACCAAATCATGTTCTATTAGTTTGGATGAATGTATAACTCTAGAACTACCTTGTATTTGATTATGCATGATTTTTGGATGATTGTTGCATGTTGAATGGTGTTAGTTTGAAAGAATTGGATTTGAATGAGTTGAGCAGCATCTGTTCTTTTTTGCAGAATTGGTGTCGCTCGATCAGTAGGATCTTACCGATCGATCGAGCACCTTTGTTCAGAGGCAGAGGTTGAGTCATTTTGCTGCCGCTCGATCGGTAAGTTTTTACCGATAGAGCGGGCACTGTTCCTTTTAAAAAAAAAAATTATTTGTTTTAGTCTTGTTTCTTGTATTGGAATCATTGTTTAGTTCCGAGATTAGAAGATTAGAATCAAGGCCTCACAGACTGGGCCTCTGCGCTCTGCTAACCCTCACTGGGCCGGCCCAGCCATACTCATGGTCTCTTCTCCCTTGGTGGGGAATTTAGCTCAATGATACCAAGAATGAGTGGACTTTGTACTTATCCTGGAGTGCAAGGTTCAAGTCTTGGGGAGGGCATAAAATTCCCCACCAGCAAAGTATTCAAAGTCCTCTTTTGATCTGCTAATCTGTTAATCTCTTCGTAGATTGGAGTCCCCATGACTTTGATCTGCTAAACCAGACTCCAATTTTTGAAAATTGCAGACTGGATTTTCGAAAAAGGAGACTGAATTTTCGGCCAACCCTAAGGAGACTGCTCTCTAGGTTTCAAAAATTATGAGCTGTTCTATCTAATTTCTGTACTGAAATAACTTATTTATAACATGGGCTGCTAACTGCTTAGGGCCCGTTAGTCATAAGTTCAAGCCTGACAAGCAAAGCCCGTATGTTCAAAAATTAATATAAAATTTATCGTGACTAAAATTGATAAACCAATTTTACCAATGTGTACAGAAACCTTTTCTGCATATTTTAAAGTCAAGATAAATTTTTTGAATCCGAATTCAGTTGTTTCCAAAAATGGCATCCCCATGTCATTTTAGGAAATCTCACTCCCTCTATTCATCAATAAGAAGTCCTACTTTTCGTTCGCTAAATTTAACTCATTAAATTTAACTATCTCAACGGGGATTAGAAATACATTACTTGTGTGACCCTCAATGGTTCAAGGATACAACTAGCCATGGGCTCACAACTCCTTGTGACTCGGAACATCAATTTCCGACTTGCCCATCGAATCATGGTAAGAGCGCCTAGCAACATCGCCCCATGATTCCCTAGGTATCACTGATAGTGCCTGCAAGAATCAGTGGGTTTCGGTTAGCGTACAGTACGGTCCCTTCATCCATATATCCCGATCGAATCAATAACCATTGGTATATCGAGAGTCGTTCGAGATTCGATAACTATGCAATACATCTTGAAGATCAAATAGTGACATCGCATGTGCAACTAGGAAATCAGGTAACCTAAAGCACATCATGTACTCTGGCCAGATATTTGTCACACGAATATCTCCTCAGATCGCATAGGATATCCACGCTTGTAAGCGTGTGGTGAATCCTTGACAACAAATCATTGACTCCTATATGTGTCGTAGATGTACCCAATCTCGACACCTGATGACCCTCATGGAGTCGGTAAATGAGTCAAAGTACAGTACTAGCATATAGAGTCTCCGTGATGTTTCAAGTAGTAAGGAATAATGGTTTATAACCAAAACCACGGACTTATCCACTCAATAAGTGAGAACCACTTGGAAAGTCCGAATAGGGTAGTTCGATCATTCATCCAATGAATATCCATTTGCATGCTTTGAACATCTCCATGTTCCATACCAATGAAACTTGGTACTCGGCATCGCAAATTCTAGTCTTAATATCGAGCGATCCTTATCCTCATTACAGACGGCTCAATTGACTAGGAACAAGTTTAGAATATACAGTGATTACAAGATGTGTTTCATGATAGTCATCCATATCCACTATCACATCTTATATGCACTCTAGTATATTCAAGGTCTTTATCTAAATATCCTATAATACGTCACAACATAACAATATGACAAAAGATAAAGTAAATGTCAATAAAGAGTGTACATTATATTAAACAAAGATTGTTTATAATAAGAGTCACCAATAACTCTCAGCCAAAAGTTGGCTAGCAGGGCACCCATTCTTTCAGGGCAAGGCATTGGAGGGAGAGAGGGGAATCCGGGAATCAGCCTGGATGCCGCCGAGCACTAGAACTTTGAAATTGAATGTGGACACATCGTATAATTAAGTGCAGCACCAATACAGTATAAGCGGAGTTCTCAGGCAGACTGTTATTAGCTTTTGAGCAGCAAATAAATCAACCGTTATCAGTGGTGCATGAGGAATTATTAGCAATAAGAGATGGTGTAAATCTGCTGTATGAAAGAAACTTGCATGCAGGTGGCGTCTGATTCCTTACTGGCAGTGCAAACAGTCACTTTTATTTGAAGAATCTTGAGTATGTGGGTCTTTGTGCGACAGAACTCAAAGCAACACTGGAGAAACCAGAGGTTACAGAGATTATCCATGTTCGACCTTCGGCTAATAAAGTAGCTCATTGTATTGCTCGTTTTGCTTTTTCTTTAACCTCACCTTTTATTTGTGTGAATGAGGAATTTTCTTCTTGGTTGGTTAATTTTGTAATGGACGATGTCTCCGATAAAAAAAAAAAGTGTACAATGATTTTATGTGAAAAACTAGAAAATAGCAATTAATAAGGTCTAATTTTAATTTGGATGTACGTTGTCCATATATTTTTACGAACCTTACGTGTTCAAATCAATTTAGGTCATTAGAATTAGCATTATGGAACTACTTTATGTTTGCTTGAACTCAACCCTTATAAAAAACTTATTAAAACTAAAAATTAATTAAATTTCATTTTAAATTTTTTAACAAGAAATATTTAAAAAAACTTGACTTGACTTGCACTATTCAACGCGTGCCAATTAATGGTCAGTAAATAATGTTTCCATCTCAATTATATATGTCACGTTTTTTTCCCCAAATATATAGATTGTACTATATTTAGTTTCCTACCTTTTTATCAATATACTCCTATTAATTATATTTTAAAAAACATGCAACTATTTTTAATAAATTAAACAGAGTTAAAATAAAAAACATGTATATAATTTGTAGGAGTGTTCAATGGTTAGTTCGATTTGATTCTCACAATTTTTTGTTCAGTTTTTCGGTTTTCAAAATGCCTTGTGAAAACCGGACCATTTAAGTTAAAGTTTGATTCGACCTTTTGCCTTTACGATTTGGATAATTCGGTTTGATTTTACTGTTTAATTAATACAATTAAATAATAAATTAACTTTATATTTTCAATAAATTTGTACATATTTGAATATTCTTTTCAAAATACCTGAAAAATAAATGATTCGATTATAAAATAAAACTAACACTTTAGAATAAATATAATCAAAATTAATGACACAATAAATATCCCCTTTTTAACCAACCATTTACATCGAACCAAGCAAATCGAATTATACGATTTGGTTCGGTTTTTCAGTATTAACCATTTAATAATGAAACTCTTTAATAATTTGTTTTTTCAATAATTTTTGGAAAAATAAAAGAAGCGAGGAGTGAGTATATGAAGTAGGAGCGGTGGGCAGTGAGCGCGAGCGAGCCTCTGCAGTTTTCTATATAAATAGACGACTCTTTAACTTCATTTTATCTGAAAATCTCTTTCACCCCTAACTGCAAAAGTCACACAACTTTTGTTTTTTCGTGAAAGAAATCAGTTTCAAGTTCGATCGATTTACGCGGACATGTAATAGTATTTTTCTGTTTAGATTATGCTTATGTTCTTGTTCTATATATTTGCTTAAGAATGTATTTTCTGATTTTTGCACAGCTTCGGATTCATGAAGAATTTTTATGTACGGATTCTGTTCCTCGCGACGCTGTTCTTCGGATATTCAGCGGCAAATAAGGTGTTTCTGGTTTTTTTTTTCCCTCTGATTTATAGCTAAAAGGAAGGGAAAGAAGCAAAAATGGCAGAATTACAGCTTGTGGATCTGATTTTTCTACCGTCAGATACGATTTTATTGTTTTTTTTTTTTGAACGGTTACAGCAAGGAGAAACGTGCGTCGGGAATGGAAATTGTGGCTTGGGGCTGCATTGCGAGACTTGCCTGGCAAATGGCAATGTCAGGCCGCGGTGCACGCGAATTCAGCCTATCGATCCTCTCTCCAAGGTTTGGTTGATATCTGCTTACAATCCAATGCGTGCCTGTGTTTGGTACTTTGGAGACTCGAAGTGTTTATTTACGTACATTTTTCCCTCAACTCCGTTGTTTTTAGCTGTGCAGTGATTCGGTTTTGATGCGACCGATTTTTCAGGTGAAAAACTTGCCGTTTAATCGATACGCGTGGCTAACAACGCACAATTCGTTTGCTAGATTGGGAGCGAGATCTGCGACAGGAAGTGTCATTTTATCTCCGGAAAATCAGCAGGATTCCATAACCAATCAGCTCAATGTAAAACGTTTGTTTTTTTCCTCTCCCGAATATTCTTAATTCTGATCACATTTGTATCTTGTTGGCATGTGCTGTTGCCAGATTTTTAGGAAGAAGGGGGTATATGTTATATATATCTCGTATAACAGAGTGGCAGTGTCATTTTGTCCTTGACTTTTGTAAATTGAATGAGCATGGTGGGTTCTAGTGTTTCAAGTTATTCGTATAGTTTTTTAACTGTCTGGGCATCTTATTCAATGGTCAAGTGTGGAAACTCTACATGCTTATTGGACTTCCTTGTTTTAAAATGCAGGGGTAGGTGAACACTAGTAAGTCGTAACTTAGCTTTGACGAAAAGAAATGCCAGATATTCAGTAATTTTTAATAGCTTTAAGACTATGGACCTGATTGGTGGATCACTATGGCAATATCGTGTATAGTTTATTATAGATCAGAGGTAGCTTTCACGGAGGTAGTAAAATGGCTGAAATTTGTGAAATATTTCCTACCTTTTTGGGCATAGAATGTCAATTAAAATACTCTCCTATTATGAAATTTTTAAACATGCTTGTCTTGTAATCAACATGGAGAGCTCTTCCGTAAATCAAGCCATTATCAAGGACGCAAAAGATTGTGAAAACTGTTGATCACCAGATTGTTGTCCATGTCCAAGCGAAAACATTTAGGAAGCGGAAGACTACATTAATGATGTCTTAGCATGTCCTGAATTCATGACTTGTTTCCAGTATTTAAATGTTACAATTTTCCTGCACCTGATGTTAACATGAGCGCTACATATTCAAATAGACAAACTATAAATAGTCAAAACATTGTTGAAACCTTTGAAAGAGATTATGTACTTTTTCCTTGACTAAATACATAGTACTAAACTTTTCTTTGGACAAATGAAATGCAGAATGGAGTTAGAGGGTTGATGCTTGATATGTATGATTTTGAAAATGATGTCTGGTTATGCCACTCATTCGGGGGAAAGTGCTACAACTACACTGCTTTCGTAAGTATATGATTGCTGTTAGATATTACTTCACTGTTGGGAGATTCATCGTGAACCACTTCGTTCCATTTTTTCAGATGCAATATCAAGTGTACTATCAATAGACATTCTTGATTGATATCATTCTAATCTATTGATAATGCTTCCAGCAACCTGCTATAAATGTTTTGAAAGAGGTCCAGTTGTTTCTCCATTCAAATCCTTCTGAAATAGTCACCATAATAATTGAAGATTATGTTACTTCTCCCAAGGGCCTGACGAATGTATTCAACTCCTCTGGCTTAAGTAAGTATTGGTTTCCTGTATCCCGAATGCCAAAAAATGGTCAGGATTGGCCGAAAGTTGATGATATGGTGAGACAGAATCAGCGTCTGGTAGTTTTCACTTCTAAATCTTCCAAGGAATCTACAGAAGGCATTGCTTATGAGTGGAGATACGTCGTAGAAAATCAATGTGAGCCTCTCATACAATCTAATTATCTCAAACTGATTTTCCCAAGTGAAAATATTAGAAGATCTCTCCGTCGAATCCTAAAAACTTGCAGATGGTAAAGGTGGAATGGTAGCTGGATCATGTCCTAACCGTGCAGAATCACAGGCAATGAATCTTACATCAAGGTCCCTTGTCCTAATGAACTACTTTCCAGACAACCCTGATGTGGCAACCGCGTGCAAGCACAACTCGGCCCCATTGATTAGCATGATGAACACCTGCGAACAAGCAGATGGTAGAAGGTGGCCTAATTTTATTGCAGTTGATTTTTACAAGGTAAGCATTTATTTCTCAAATTTTAACTCCAACAAACTCATTATCACCACCGAAGTACCACGTATTTCAAGTACACAACAATCTTTACTATGTAAACATTTCAGAGAAGTGATGGAGGAGGATCATCTGAAGCCGTAGATATGGCAAATGGCCAACTAGTTTGCGGCTGCAAAAGTATATCATCTTGCAAGGTTCGCATTTCTATCGCGGTTTTCTTTATCAAACCATACTTCTACTAACCTTAATCTATCAAGATCATAGCCTGGCGCAAATGTTTTACCAACCGCGCATAATCATCACGTATAATGTAGGAAAACATGACTTTCGGAGTATGTGAACCACCTCAACCGAGCATCGCTCCGGGTGCAGCAGCGAGCAAGGAGACCAGTTTCGGGAAAATTGATAGCAGACCCTTTCTATTGAAATGGATCTGCAGCCTAATTCTTACCGCAATTTTATCAATGTGAACACCGATATCACAAATTGGTGTGACATTACACCTCATGTAGGGAATAGATTGAAAAACATTAATATAGTAGGTGTGGCATCAACTGAGAAAACGAATCACTGAATTGTTAATATAGTTTGAGGCACGAGTTTGCAAATAGAAACTGAAAATATATAGGAAATTTCTTGTCATTGTGATAAGCCTCACGCATTCTTCATTCATCACCAATTCTTGATCCCTTTTAAGTTTATGAACCCCGTTTCTGGTGGTAGGTTCGGATGCTTACTGCATCTTTCAATCCAATTATTTCACAATAACAATATTTCGTTCCTCGTTCTATTTTAATTTATTTTCAAGACGTGTGGACAAATGCCTTTTTTTTTTTTTTAATCACATCCAATTATTTATATATCAAATAATCATATTATGGCATTCTATTTTTATGTAATTAAATCAAATCATTTCATAGTTACCATAAAAAGATCATTTCATAGTTCATCAATAATCATTTTATCATTTATCCTTCAATCGTAGAAAGATAACAAGACAACTACGGTGATGTGTGATAGCATAATTTGGGTTAATTGCATATACCTCCCTTGAATGTTAAAACTCAAAATATTATATTTTACGCGATTTTTAAAACTAATCGATAAATTTATTTTTTTGGTTTGGTTAATTTTAAAAATACAAATCAAATTATAAATATATTTTGGTTTGATTAATTTCATCGAATTTAGTTTTAAAACAAATAGCATAAACTATAATATTTTGGCTGGTTGATTATAAAAAATAAAATATAATATTTTGAGTTTTAACATTCAAAACCAAAATAAAAATTTTCATTTTGGTTCAATTTTATTTTATATTATTTTTGTATTTTTTTTGCTTAATTTCTTTTACAAAATTCATACTTTGTAATTTATTGCACAAAAAGCGGTAATTGTAAGGTATTTAATAAACTCTGGGGAGATATATGTTATTTTTAAACTTAATTAATGTAAATGTAACCTTGATATATATAAATCTAAGGGGAGGTATATATAATTTTCAAAGTTAACTGAGTTTTTAAGTAATTTTCATAAACCTCAAGAAGGCATATGTAATTAACCCGCATATGTAAAAACAACGTCGCGATGCGTGTGTCTCAATCGCTAGTTTTAATAAATTAGCCCACCATTGAACGTTGAAGTCCACCGTAGTAATGAGTCAAGCTCATATGAAAAGGAATTCATTTATATCAAACACATTTGGTTTTCGGAAGCGCTGATTTGAGCATCGCATGGTTTTCAACTTCTGCAGGCCTAAAACTGATAATCTCACAGGTCCAAAAACGATAATATTGCACTCCCTTGCTTGAATTTCCTTAATTCAAATACTACTTCATATAGCTACATCTTACGTTTTACCAGTTATCACCCCTTGGGGACAAACTAGGCTAGGGTTGTTCAAACTTCGGATAAAATCGAAAAAATCATAAATTCTATTCGAAAAAACCAAATACTGAACCAAATCGAAAACCGAATTTTGAAATTTGGATATAAATTTTAAAAATGAAATTTATTAATTGGTTCAGTTTCGGATTATATATATATGTCAAAATCGAACCGACAGAAAAAACCGAAATTTATTTAAATTAATAATTTTACTTATATTTTTATTTATATTATATATTTTATGAGATGTGATTTAGTGAATGAAAAATCATTTATAGTAATTTTTATTCGCTTATTGTTTATTTTAGTATTTAGACTTTGAATATAAAGGTTAATTTTACAACTAAATCAGGTAAAAATATAATATAGTATATTTTAAAATATATTTATATTATTAATAAAAATAATCGTATTAAAACCGAATTAACCGACCGAAATAACCGAACCGTTTTGACGAAAAATCGAATCGAACCGGATCGAGGAAAATGATTCGGATATCGGATTATATATTTCAAAACCAAAAACCAAAATAAAAACAAAAAATTGAATCGACCGATGAACATCCCTAGCAGTAACTAGTTGAATTTTCAATCGACATTAGTTTTATAAGCTGGTGAAAGATAATTATTTAATGCTGGTGGATCTTGAGATCATGTAGATGAAATCTCTTCTGATTAATGAAATGATTTCAAATTTATGTATTTCGATTAAAATTTTATTATTAACAAATTAACATGAAATACTGAATACTATATAATCATGAACAACAGAAATACATTCGAATATATTTGAATATATAGATTTGAAAATTTCCATTACAACCTATCATCCCCGTTCGGGCAAAACTTGGACATAGAAGAGTCAAGGTTGAGTTATTTTGCCCCAGGTGTTTGGGGAAATAATGAAGATATTATTCATGCTTTCTGGTTTTGTCAGCATACTCGTAAAGTTTGGAAACATTCAACTCTATGGCCTATTTTATGCACTTTTTCCTGGGCGTTTTTTTGGTGATATGTTTAACAGGATTCTTGATAATGGAAATGGGGCTGATTTCGAAATGTATGTTTTGATTATATTAATTGGATGGAGTATTTGGGAGGCTAGAAATATTCAGATATTCCAAGGTAAGTTTCTCTCCTTCGATGATGTTATCCCTCGGGCAGAAAGTGTTGGGAGTACATTTCGTTGTGTATAGTATCAGGATGATTCTAGTGCCTCCCAACCAAATGAAAACACTCCTTGGAAAAAGCCTCTCCCAGGTGTTCTTAAGGTAAATGTTGATGCCGCGGTTTTGGATTCTAAGTATCATCTTGGAATGAGGATTGTTAAACATCAATGGTCATGTATTATTTTCTAAGGGCCAGAAAGATTTTGCCAGGAAAATTTACCCCCTTCTAGCATAGATTTTCGCTATCAAGGAGGGAATTTTTAAGGCTATATATCCAATCGGGGTTGAACAATTGGATCGTAGAGTCGGATGCCCTGAATGCGCTCCATGCTATTTGCAATGTATCTCCTTTCTCCATGGAGGAACCTTTAGCCGCGAGTATTCGATGTCTCTATCAGAACTACCAGGATCGACCTTCTCTCATTGTCGAAGATCAGCCAATAGCGTGGCCCATGAGATTGCCCGTCAAAGTTTGTATTCACATAGTAATTTATGTTGTTCCTTTGTTTATCAACAAAGTTGTATTATCAGACTTTTTTATTTTTTTGAATAAGAACTTAATTCATTAGCACAAATCCAAACACCATACATCAGAAATGAAAGAGGAAGGAGGCATAGCCCACCCCTGTTGATTAGACATAGAATCACTTGCTCTAGCTAAGATATGAGCAACTTGATTCGCAGATGTAGGAACAAAAGCTAAAGTACAATTAACTAACTCTGATGATAAGAGTTTACAATCATCCATAATCAACCCAGATATAGACGGGTCTGAATTGAATCTTTGGAGTGCATCGATTATGAATTTGGCATCAGATTTCACTATAACATCATTAATATGTAAATCCTTCAACCAAGAGCTTCTCGAATATATACTTAAAGCTTCGGCAATAGCTGGAGAATGGTAACCTGAAATACGACCATGTGTAGCAGTTAAAAGAGTGCCCTGACAATCACGAAGAATGCAACCAAAACCCACATATGATCTATATATAAATACGGCTGCATGCATCAACATTACACTTCACAAATCCTGGTAAAGGCTTTGTCCATCAACATTAATTTCTAGACAATGTAGTAAGGTTTTATGCTAAAAAAAAACAACATACAGTTTTTAAAAATATTTTGTCATATAATTATATATTTCATTTACATTGTCCATTCTACAGTTGAACACTTCACACTCATTTTGAAACAATTAATTTTTATTTATTATTTTTTATCTCTGCATAAATAATAATCAAGAAAAAAAATCGAACTTCCATTAAAAAGGACCTTACAGTGCAGGGATGTATAATTTTCTGTCTCACTATCTTAATTCTTAATAAGGATAAAGGGATATTTAAAGATTCTAGAAGAAATAATTTAAGGTAGTATTAAATATCAATCATAAAAACGGTTGAATTCAATGCTGCTCTGTAGCGCACGGCAACAGCACTGTGTCATGCATTGTAGAGGATCCAGATTCAACTCTACATATCTAAATCTCTCCAAAAATAAAAATAAAATCTAAATGTATCTCCGGTAATGAACGTTTTATTTTTATTTTTATGACCATGGAACCCTCAACTTCTACATTTCGTTGCATACTCGAGTTAAAGCTTTAGCTTACAAATCACACTAATCAAATAAACAGCACCGTGTAAGAATTGTGCGACAAGTCGTTCGAATAAATATTGATAGATGAAATCGAACTCGTGATTATTAAAACTCGAAAACACGCGATCTACATTTATTCTTACCCATCTAAGGTTTATGATTTTTCGGTGGGTTCCATGTGATTCTATACTAAGCATAAAATCATAGTAATCACACAGTATACAATATATGTTTAAAAAAATTAATTAACCGATCAGAGTACAATTAATATCCTAAGACTAATATTTCAATATTCACTCGCACGAACATAGTATTAGCATTCACACAGCGTGTAACATTTGCTAAACGCAAGTAATTAATTAATGAAAAATTTGTTTTTTTGTCATGTATATATGTTTGTTACTTTGCGATTTCGGTCCTCTATGATTTTAGATTTTAATTTTAGTCATCTTTGTTTTTTTGGTAATTTTTTTATTTATTTTCCGATGCAGAACTGACATGTATAGTCTTGCGTACGCAAGAATTTTTCGAAGAAAAAAGATTAAAATTGCCAAAAATAAGAACATATAGGACTAAAATTGAAATCTGAAGACATCGAAGATCGAAATTGCAAAGTAACAAACATACAAGAGCAAAATTGTAAATTTTTTTAATTAACTAATGCCAGAATCCATCAAAAAAATTTGGTATATATATATATATTCTCGAATTTCGCTCCTTCAATCAACAATTTTTTTACGAATCAACATAATGAATTGAAAATTACAAGAAGATAAAATCATTTGAAATTGATCGATCAAATCCAAATCACTCCACTTATAAAACAAACACCCACAATTATCTTCCAAAATCAACCCCAAATATCGACCAATTTGCATGCACCTACGAGCGAACTGACTAATGTCCAATATATATATATATCTCCACAAGACAAAATGATAACTGTACACAACCAAAATGGATAAAGCCATCAATCAATCAAGAAGCCACTCCACATATTATCTCTGCTGCTGCTTCCTTGTATATCTCTTCCACTGGAAATGCTTCCTGGAATTGCCCATGAATTCCATTAACCTATATAAACAAGAGACCATATATATTATATATGTCTAACCAAAAATATTTCTTGAAATTAAAAGAATATTTTATCTAGATACGATGTTAATTAATTAATTAATTAATAAATAATAATAATAACAACGACGACAACAACAACAACGGAGAACGACACGTGCCATGCACGGATAAGCGCACGTGTTGTGCACGTGCTCGATTTCCCCTCAAAATCGCGTCATTTTGAGATGAAAAATATATGTTTATGAACAACCATTTTCGCTAGTTTTTAACGACGAATTAACGTCGAAAACCAAATGGCGTTCGAAGTTCACTAGTCGATGGATCGAAAAGGTACGTACCCGAGTGTGGAAGGTGTACATGCACCTATAGCCATCCGCAGAAACTTGAGCAGAGACCACTTCCACCCTATACTTCTCCATCACATAGCAGATGAAAGTCAGCAAGCCGGGCTTTCTCGGCCCGCAGACGCTGATGTGTGCGTCTCCTCCGCAGATGCTCAGCGTCACGTTCGGAGAAGTCCACGTCTTGAAGGCGGGCGGACCCGAATACGTCGGCGGGTTCATCGGATAAATATTAATCGTTTTTGTTGATGGTTGATCGGCTAGGAATGCTTCTCTCGATCGAACAGCGGGCTTTTTTTGGTTGGTTTTGGATCCATGAAGCCTTTCGAGCTTCTGTTTCTCGAGTTTCTCTAGAGTTTGCTGCATTTTCTTTATGTAGTTTACTGCCTCGTCAACTATGGTGGATTTGTCCGCCTGCATGCACAATATATATATATGATCATTCATCAATTTATGAGTAGTGCTAATTAATCCCTAATTTCCTCCAAGATTAATTGACTAATTAATTAATACAATTTATACATCCTAGTGCAAAAATTATTGTACATGCAAGTGATGTAAGTGTGGAATATGTCTTAATTATCGGAGGATCATGCTACATGTACAAATTGGATTACACGTTGGGTTACAAGTACATTTGAAATTACAAAATTATCTTAAATGTAATTTTGAAATATTTTTTTCCAAATAAAATGTTGGGTTCATTTTGTGATTTCAAATGCATTTTGTGACCCAATTTGTAACCCTCATTGTACATATATATAATATTTTTCATTTAATTAAATAGTAAGATATAATTCACTTCATGAACTCAATCACATAATCTAGGGACCAAAATCGAATTAAAATGATTTTCTAAATATGATTATATATATATATATATTGCATGCACAATAATCATATGATAAAAAGAGTGGTATTATTGTTTTTTTAAAATATTAATAAAAGGAAAAAGAAAGAAGAAGAGTGACATTTATTATGTCTGTCTTGGTTGCAAAAATAGATAACACCAACTCTGTCTAATAGCAATCTAAAGTTGGATCCTTTGATTTTGACACAAATCCTATGTGTTCTCTAAACATTTCAATCACAAGATTCTTCAGAAATGTACTCGATTTTAGACAGACTCCCTAGACCAATCATCATACAAAAGAAGAAATTAAACTGAAAAGCATCTTCCATTCTTCCTCAATAATTTGTCTTTCTCCTTGAAACGTGTGCATATATATATAATATATATTCTTATGTATGCATATATATACGTACAAACATATATGTCTATAATCTCTTCTACTTAATGTTCATTAATTTTTTTAAATTTAGGTTTCAATTTTACATCTTTTGCTAATATCAAACAAACATTAGTTGCAAGCTATACAATCGATATTTATCGTTTTGTAATAAATTTTTTAAATCACGTGCGATCATGTTTGTATACGATAAAAAAAAAATTTAATCGCTACAAGCCATGGATTTGAAAAATAAATCGAGGGAATTCATGGAAATAAATATTGGGACGTAAGAAAGGCACTTTTTCAAGAAACAAACTAAACCTTTAATCATTAACCGAAAGGGGCAAAAAAATCAAGAAAGCTGAGATGTACGTATGCCCTAGAGCTAGCCATAGCTTGAAAAAACCATGAATTCATTCATGTGGGCTCCAAAAGAGATTGATTAAATTGTCATCCAAAGATTTCTTTTTTTAGAAAATTTAATAAATAATCATTAAAAAAAAAGAATTATTACCTTTGGAGGAAGATGAGGAAGCAAAGCATGAAGATTTCCAAACATGTTCCTCATCTTCTTCCTCCTCTCTCTTTCGGTCCATATATGCAACTCGTGATCAGGTTCCCCTCCGCCGGCGCCGCCGGCAGAGGTACCACCTTTACATGCGGCGGCACTCCTCTTTTTGCCTTTTGCAGCGGCGGGGGGTGGCGGAGCTGCTTCCTCCTCCACCAACTTTTTCCCATTGTTTTGTTCATTCATGTCTCCTAAATTTGGGAATGACCATGATTGGTTTTCCCACAAGAAGTTATCCTGATCATGTCCGAGCAATTCCGCCATGGCTAACATGACCAAGAAATATGTATGTATATGTGTATGAATATATGGACCAGAAGTTTATATATGGTTAATTAAAGCTAGGATGCTTGTGTTTGGAGTGAGGAAGGAGAACAATGCAAGCATATATATATATACACACAAAAATATATACATACATATATATTTAGATATATATATAGAGAGGTGGCAAAAGCAAAAGCAAGCCACAAAGGTACTAGGTTTCATAAACCTTAAAAGATAATAAAATAAGATGTAATTTAATGAGTGATGGAATGAATTAATATTATTATATTGGGATGAAACTAAAAATTTTAGGATTCAAATTAATTATTGGAGGAATGAAATATTATTTTTAATAATAATAAATTTATAAAATATAAGAATTTGTGCATAAAAATTAGTTGTGTTTTAAAACTTTATGTTATATTATTTAATTATATATAAAATAGAATATAATAATGGAAAAACAAAATATAATCATAAGGCGAAGTGCCGTTGCTGGCTTCAAAACAAAAGCGTTAGCTAAAGCACATTTATAGATATTACCTCATCACTTTTCGAGGGGCCCCACTTTGCGCATGGCCCCCACTTCACTAAATCCAATATTTTTTTAAAAAAAATTATTATTATTTTTCATTTTTGCAAATTTCCAATATGTATGAATTCAATTATTTAATTACCCCTCAGAAAAAAAATTCAGTCACCATACTTCAACTGTAATTATAATATAAAATAATTCAGAATATAAATAAATATTATTCATGAATGATCATGTATAGGGTATTTGTAATTTTATTTATTTTTTAATTTGAGTATTTGTAGATTTTGAAACCAAGTGAACATGCATTGTTTGCACTTTTACAGTTATAATATTTAAGCAAAATTTTGGTTGAAATAAAAATATGACACATAACTTTTTTTTGTTCTTGTTATATATACCATTTTTAGACCGTCTTCTTGCTTTTTTTTAATATTCCAATATCTTTAGTATACCATTTTTTTTTTTTTTATTAAGATACTCCTATTAACTAACTTTTGGGAAAAAAACATTTAAATATTTCTTGAATGATAAACAAAGATAAATAGAAAGTTTGTTTTTAAACTTTTATTTTCTAATAATTTTCTTAATATTTATGAAATCTTTAAGCGATATATATATATATATATATTATTATCTCGTAATCATCTAAAGCCGACACAATTTGTTTACTGCAGACATTCGTTGTAATGGTTAGACGTCACGATTATTTTTATTGCTTAACTATATGTAAAACGTGAATACTCTCACGAGTCTAGGTGTAAGGAATATTTATCTCACTTTTTATCTTTGTTACTTTTTTGGTGTACACACCGGCCATTACCATATAATGTTTTAGATGTATGTGTAGCATAAATACAAGAGATGTTATTTGTATGTATATATGCATGATTTGCTTTCCTCTAATTCCTAAACTTAGAACTTGTTGGCTTTTGAATTTGTCATCTTGTTTGATTTCTTGATGTGCAATTCTTGGACTAGAATAATACCATCTAATAAAATTGTCAGATTTAATGTTTTGAGAATGACCATGTTTAAACCAAATAGTAATAGAAGAATTACTGATCATGACAGGATCAATATTATTGTTTAATTTATGATAAATTAGACATTGATTGACTCATGAGATGAGGTAATAAGAATCTATAATGTGAGAATTAATAATAAATTAATGTATATGAATGACATAACTATTTTCAACTTCAATTATTATAGAATTTAAATAATGCGATGGATAAAACAAGGACGTGTAGTCGTATCTCGTGATTGATATTGTTAAATGGTGCATTTATCGGAAATGATTATATGCAGAAATTGTCTTTATTGTTTAATTTTGTGCAAAACATGATTACCCTTTATCGTTTCACATGAAATAAATGTTTAACTTGCTATTTCACCACTTTAGAAAGGGAGTGCTTGTAATCTATAATACCTAGTACTATTGTTTGTCACTTTTCCAAACTATTGATATTGTTAATTGTGCAACTTAAATTTTTTAAACTACATAGTAGTTCAAGTACAACGTTTCGATTAATTTAATAAATATGGGCAATTATTGTAAATCAACAATATCTCTACAGATAATTTACTCGTTGCAATCAATGTGATTCAAATCCTTTACCTTAGTTATGATCCAATTGTAAAAAAGAACTTTTGCCTTTTTCCAAAATATATTATTAGTGATAATAACACAACTCAAATCTTTTTAAATCTTATAACAACGCATACGTCATGTTCCGATTATTTTATCCAGCATAATTATTATATCTCAACAATTTCTCTCCCGACAATTTCACTCTCATTGCAATCAATGAGAATCGAATCCTTGACCTTAGCTCTGACATTAGTTGTGGAACATAACATTTTCCTCTTTTCAAAAGATATTATTAATGGTAATGGTGCAACTCCAATCTTTTAAACATTATAGCAACTCAAACGTCATGTTTCGATTGTTTTATCTAGTAAGGACAATTATTGCACTCCTACAACCTCTACAAAAATTGATTCATGAAAAGTGATTATTGGATCAACCTTTTTTTAAAAAAAAAAATTAGAGGTTTCAAGACTTCGTTCAAATTTTTCAGAAAGTTTGGCTGAATTTATTTAATTATCTTATAAAATTTAATTAATTATATTTAATTTTAGCGTCCATACTCCATAGCATGAAAATTCTTGTTTTAGGAGTAAGTTTGTAAGACTTTTGGATAATACAAGACAATACAACTTAAAAATATTATATTTTTGGCATCACAATATCTTTTTATAATCATTACTTCTAAAATAACATAATACAATTTTAAAAAAAAATGTTTCTATGCATGTTTTGTGACCTGGGGTAATTGAATTCTAAGATCATGTGGTTGTAATAAAATTTGAGTAGATTTCTTGTCAGACGGTTAATTATTCTCATAATTATAATAAAAATTAATATTCTATCATGTATGACCCAATTTAGAGATTTGTATCACTAAATTGATCTGTGAAACCGTCTCACATGATTTTTAGTAATAAAATTTATGTGAATAGTTTCGTCTTTTGAAATATCGAATAAATTTTTGGAAAATTGTTTTTTTGTCTCGTATTTTTGTATTTTTTGCGATTTTGTCATCAGTATTATAAATTTCAGTTTACTCTTGCATATTTTGATTTTTAGTAATTTTAATCCTTATTTGTCGAAATTCTTAATGTGGTACTACACACGTCAACGTCACATAAACACTACATTGATGTCGCAGTCAGTATCATGTCAGAGAAAGATAAAATTGCAACAATAGAAAATAAATATAGATGAATAAAACTGAAATTTAACAATGTAGATAACCAAAATCGCAAAAAAAAAAAAAAAAAGCAAACAAACAAACATAAAGACTAAGAAAACAATATTCCCTAAAATTTTTGAAAACATATTAGGCTGCTCGATTTCTTTTATACAACTTATAAACTCTTCAAAAAAAAATTCTAGATATTTTGAGAATTGCAGTGTCGTCTTAGTTTATTTTTTTTTTATTTTTTTTTTTTGCAATTTCAGTTTATTGTGTTATCAAAATTGAGTTTTAGTTCTGCATTTTAATTTTTGGAAATTCTAAATTTTTTCGTAAGAATTATTGATTTGGTATATATGCACTGCACATGTGAGCGCCCACATATGAGGAAAAACGACCAAAGTGCGAAAAATAACGATAATTGACTAATACTGAAATTTGAAACAAATTATATAAACAAAATCACAATGAGAAGTGTTATTTAAACTCCAAAAAGTGTTAATCACACTTCAAATTATGTTTTTATTGTACTAGTTGACAAAACTACTCTTATTTATGACTTATTATATATAAATATTGTTTGACATTCCAAACTTATACTTTTGCATGTACTATGAAAATTCTTATGTTAAATTCATTCATATTTTTATTTAAATTATTATGTTTAAATCATTAATATTTTTATTTTACATATAATAAAAAAAATAAAAATTTAACAATTTAAGTGCAAAAATATTAATATATTTTATGTTTTATCTCGAATTTTACGAAATATTATTAAACTTTAGATTTTGGTACCCTGAAAATTTGATAAATTTGGTTAAATAATATTAAATATATATTAATTATTATCTAAATTTGTTTATAATTTTATTTGGTTATATCATGATTATCTCAATTATTAATTTTAAGAACATATATGATCTTATTTCAATTCATTAAATATTTGAAAATTTGACTGAGAAATAAATTAAAAATCCGGGAAGATTTTTTATTACTATTTTTATTTTAATTTTTTTAAAAAAAGTATTCAATTGTCTTTAATTATTTATTGAAAATATTACTTAAATTTATTACTTAGAAATATATTATTCTAATTAGTATCATTTAATTATTTTATCTTATTGCTTCCCAAATAAAAAGTGATTACACAATATTATATAAATTATTTAATTTATAATTTTTAACTAATATTACAAATTCACGAATTATTTATAAAAAATAAAAATAAATATGATATCTAACTTTTACATATAATATATAATTATTAAAAATATAAATTATTACTTTGATAAGCAAAGTATCAAGTGGTATAAATTAATGTAATTAAGATGCATAAAAATTTTTACTACATCAATATTTAACAATTCATTTAAATTTTAAATATTAATGCTATTGTATAAAAAATAATAATATTTCTTAAAAGTCAGTCAATATTATGAATTAAATATAGGCAGTTTACTAATATAAACGATTTTCTATTTTGAAGATTAGTTTTAAAACTTTCCATAAAAATAATTGATTCTTTTATTTGTTTATTAATTATAAAAGAAATTTAATTCATACGAGGTATGTGTTTAAATTTTAGAATGATTTGAAACTTACTAAAGAATATGAAAGGATAATATTGTCAATATGTAAAATCAAAATTAGAGTGATGTGTGATTAAAATTTTTTGGAGTGTAAATAACATTCTCCAATCACAATATACAACTAAAGTACAGTTTTATCAAATATTTTTTTTTCTAGGGATCATATTAAAATATTTTAAATAGGGCTGAGATACCTAACCAAAATATCGACTTTTTAGAAAAACATATCGAAATTTTTTCGATTTATAGACTTTTTTTGGTATATCGAATTTTTTTTCGGCATCTATACGGTATGAGTATAAATTTTTTCTAGACAAAATATTTGGAATTTCGATATTGGTACCGGTATAAATTTTTTTCATACCAATATTTTTGATACGGTATACCGAAAACTCACTCCTAATTTTAAATGGTTTATTACCTCAATCAGATGCATGTATATTATATTAAAATATTTTAAACTCTTGTAATTATATTTATAATCTAATAAACTTCAAGCATACTATATAGTCTATATTAATTTAATGGAGAAGATTTTTTTATCAGACAGTTTCATGAATTTTTATGATAATTAAATTTAGAACTTTTATCACAAAATTTAATAATGAGCGGTGTCACGGAAGTTTTTGGTAAAATAATAATAATAGTGTTTATTTTTATATTTAATAATTATGGAGGTAGCTAGTATTTAGTTAGTTGTCTGAGGCGTGACGTATGGTGATAAGGGGGTTGTCGTTTTGGCAGAATGCTTTTTGGTAGTTGAATTTTTTAAATGCTTGCGTTTCCGTAATCATGAAACTCTGTCGTTTTGTGCCTTTTGGCTCTTCTTCAAGCCCTCTCATTACGTGGCATCCATGCAAACTTCTGGCCCCACCCCCCTCCCCCGAACTTTGTTTTTTTAAAAAAAAAAATCATTGAGAAAAATAGAAATTTTTTTTTGAAACTCAAAACCCCGTTATTTTATTTTATTACTTTAAAAAAAACCCCATTATTTTATTAAACATCAATAGGAGAGTTACATTCATCCATAATAATACTAGTGATAGAACTAGGAATAATATTAAAAGAAGCAAAACAAGCATGTTAAAAAGCCGTTTTAATTAAGATATGAGCGACTCTATTTGCTTGTCTCCTGACACGTTCAATTTTGAGCGAGCTCTCATTCCTTATAAGTGAGCGACATGCTGAAATGGTGTGGCCAAATTCAGTGAAATCAGGTGTGCAAGAGTAGATCGCATCAATCGAAACCTTTGAGTCTGACTCAATAATAACTTTCTCATAGTCCAACTCTTTGATTCAGCTCAAGGCCTCGTAGATTGCGCATCAATAAAATAAAATTAATATTAATTTTATAGCTATATTAGTTCAAACTATAATTGTTTGTCTTATTAAAAATAGTTCATCGGTAACTCGATGACTGATAAAAACTTTAATCCACCAAACTATCCAAGCCGTTGATGTAAATTTAATTACTGCAAAAATCGGCCACTAAATTACGTTTTAATTCAATCTTATGCAATTAAATTATTTGGTTACACAGAAACATTTATAAAAATATAAAATTAACTACATACACACTTCCAGGGGCGGAGTTGAGATTTTGGTTCAATATAGACAATAATATGTTATAATTATAAAGCAAAAAAAAAAAAAAAAGCATCGGTTAATCGAAAACAAAAAATAATGTGTTTTAGGTTCGAACACAAACTACACATGGTCAAAAGCACATGCTACTTGATGGAAAATGATGAAAAAATGACGAAGAATATTGCATTCGAAAAATAATCATGAATTTATTCCAGATTGCAAAAAAGACACAAATCTAAAAAAAATTAATAATCGACAAAATACACACGACGCTTGTGACTCGTGAAAAAATACATTGTACAGAATTAGGTTATACACTGTAAACCGAGGTAAAAATTTGAATATTAAAATTGGATTTAAAATTCATAAAAAATTGGATTTAAAAACTTATAAAAGGAAAAAAAATATTGTTTTTTGGATTTAGTGCGAAGAGCTAAACATGTAATAATAACATATAAACAAAATAAAAAGATATCTAAAAATTCTACATAATGTATATACACACTATATATATCAAGTAATATCATGTTAGTGGTATACAAAACATAAAATTATATTAACTTAAAAAATATTAAAACCTCAATATATTTCACATAAAAATTTATTTATTTTTTCTCATGAATTGAACCGTACGTACCTGACTCTGCTCAGATGTGCGGTTTAGTACATGCTGCCTGCAGAGCATTACCCTGCGGGTGATGTGTAATCTCATGATTGGTCAAAATTAGTGGGTTCCACGTGGGTCCCACTAATTTTGATCAATCATGAGTCGCCACATCACCCGCAGGGCACTACCCTGCGGGTAGCATCTACTCAACCCAGATGTGCATCTATTCCCCCATTTCAGGCTTCATAAGGGAGATCACATTTGTGGCTTTGTCTATGCTAGCACATGGGCACTGCTCATGTGCTGCATCCAATGACCCATATTTTTTGGATTTGATTTGATCTCATTTTAAATGAAATCATATCAAGTCCAAAAACATATGGACAGTTAGATCCTCATTCGGGCACTATCCAAATGGGGTAGCATAGACAAAACCCACATTTGGATGGAAAATAAAAAGAAAAGAAAAGAAGGAAAATTTAAAAATAGATAATACTATGTATCTAGTGTACATTGAGTGTTACACAGATGATTATACACTATATTAAATTAAGAAATCATCCCAAATTAAACTATTTTAAAAATTATTTTTTTCAAACTATAATTGTTTGTCTTATTAAAAATATGTTAATAAAAAATAATTTTATTTTTTTCTTATTTAATGTACAATTTTACAAGATTCGCGTTAAGAATCTTAATTATATGATAGAAATGTTCAGTTTTAAAAAAATATTTATAATTTTAGTTTAATATTTTTCTTTCGAATTTTCTTTCTGTACTTGGCCAATCAATGAGTTATTTGAAAACACTAAATCAACACGATTTTTTTTCTTTGTTTTTGTAACAATATAACTAAATACGCATAATAGTAATCAATATATTTTAATTTCTATACATAATAACACAATCTCACTTATATATAATTTAAATTAAAAAGTTTTGTTATAAAAAAATTAAAATATACTTACCACACAAGATAAAAAATTATTATTATTTTTGAACTCAATAAATAATTATATTTAAAGACAAAAAATTACAAATAATCAGTACATGATGAAATTAAATCTATGATACAATATACAATAATTTTTTTAAACATACAATATAAAAAATTTAGTCAATATTTTTTAATTCTATATAAAAGATAAGTATAAAAAAAGTGGGTCATCTCGGGGTGATCCGAGTTGACCCAAACCCGATTAATTTTTTGGGTCAGATTTCTGGTCCAACCCGAGCTAGAAAACCCAAAATCTCATTCGTTTAGGGTTGTGTTCAATTTTGACACTCTTAAAATTGGACAATAAATAATAAACAATAATATTTTCACTAAAAGTTTTTTTAAACTAGAAAAAAAATTGTAGGTAAAATATTTTTTAAAAAAAACAGACTATGGTATAGTTTTCTAATTTAATAGTATCGTGTAACTCTCTATGTAACACTCTATGTATAAAAACAGTTTCCTTTAAAAATTGGGTTGTTTGGGAGAGTTTATGGGAGGGAAAAAAATAGGAAAAAGGTTTTAAAGATTGAAAATGGAAGGAAATGCAAAAAATTGGATAATTCTATGTGTACATAAAGTCTTACATAGAGGTTTATACGCCTTATAAATTAGGAAATTATATAAAAATTATTTTAAAACCTTTATTTTCAATTGATTGTTTTGCTAAAAAAACCTCTTAACGAAAATATTATTTTTTTTATTTTTTTATTTATTGTTCAATTTTAGGAAAATCAAAATTGAACTCTACCCGAGTTGATCAGAAAATTATCGGATTACGGTTGAGGTTTTGGGGTTCGGGTTGGACCTGAAATATTTGATTATTTTATTTTTAACAAAATAATTAAATACACATAATAATAATAATCAATATATTTTGATTTAAATACATAATAATAATTAGTTAATCACAAAATCTCACTTACATAGTTCTATATAATTTAAATTTGAAATTTTAATTGTACGAAATTTAAAATATACTTACTACACAAAATAAAAATTATTTTTAAAAATCAATGTTTTACAAAATAATTATTACATTTTGAAAAACTATGATACAATATACAATAAAAAATACAATATATAAAAATATAGTAAATATTTCTTCATTCTATAAATAAGTACAAAAACTTTTTAAAAATTTCTCAAAACAAACACGAATGAATCAATAACGACCTTCCTGAACTCGATTAACCCGGTCAACCCAAACCTGCATGATTTGATTTTTTTATTTTGTTTTTTAACAAAATATTAATTATTACACATAATAATAATAAATATATTTTAATTTAAATACATAATAATAAAATCTCATTTATATATGATTTAAATTTGAAATTTTAATTTTATAAATTTTAAAATATATTTACTATAAAAAAATAAATAATTATTATTTTTGTTGAACTCAGTAAATAATTATATATACTTTCATTATTATTTTTTCAAATTTTATAAAATAATGACTTTTGTTTAACTCGGTAAAATTAATTCTATAAGTAAGTAATAAAATAAATAATAATAATATTTTAGTGAAATTTTTTTTTGAACAAGACAAGGAATTGCAGGTTGAAAATAAATAAATTTTAAAAGAATTTTGATATATTTTCCTAATTTATTAGGGCATGTAACCCTCTATATAAGATTTTATGTAAAAAAACCAAGTTCATGTAAAAAAATAAATAAATTTACAAGGAATTTTGATGTAATTCGCGGTTCTGTCAATGACGTACTAGATCTGACGGCTTTTTTTTTTTTTTTTTTGCACGTGAGATGTTCACGTGGACATCTCGTATGCAAAAAAATATGAGTCATTGGATTCTAATACGGACACTGTTCGATCGAGAAAGTATCGACAGATCCACCATTCAGACACTGTTCTTTTGAAGATGTTTCTGGAACAATGCAAACTCGAATGAAGGACAAAGTGGACTACCTCAAGGTAATTGGGTCAGTATGCATGAGTTTCATGTACTTAAACGAGAAAAGGTTGATTGAATATCTTCTTGAAATTGACTTCAAATGAGGTAAGGTTGATAAAACCTTTTTTATTCAAAAGTCTAAAGGTGAAATACCTGTTTGCCAAGTTTTTGTGGATGACATCATTTTTTGTGCTTCTTCTCAAAAGCATGTTGATGATTTTGTTGAATGCATGTCTTTCATCTCTGAATTGAGCATGATAGTTGAGTTGAGTTGTTTTCTTGGTTTTCAAGTTATGAAAATTATATGATGATATTTTTTTGTCCCAAAGTAAATATGTTAAAATTTTGATGAAAAAGTTCTTTAATGAGAACACTAAAAGCATGAAAACACCAATGAGATCTAGTGAAAAGTTGGATAAGGATGATGTTGCGGCCGGTGTTGACAACACCTTGTACAGCAGCATGCTTGGAAGTAGAGATGTCAAAACGGGCTAGCGGGACGGGCCGGCCCACAACCCGTCGTAACCCACCATTAGGCGGGGCGGACCGGTCCACCTTTTAGGTGGGTTGAGAAAACACCAACCCAACCCACCTATTGTAGGTGACGGGGCGGGCCAACTCGGCGGGCTCATGTATAAATTTGCGGGTTTTTGCGGGCCAACCCGCAACCCATCAAAACCCACCATTAGGCGGGCCGGCCCATCTTTTAGGCAGGTTGAGAAATTGCTAACCCATCCCACTAATTTTGTATGGCGGGACGGGCCAACCCGACGGACCTAGCCCATTTTGACATCTCTACTTGGAAGTTTTTTGTGCTTAACTGCAATTCATGCTGATATCATGTTTAGTGTGTGTTTATATGCTAGATACCAATCTGATCCTAAAATCACACATTTAAAAGCAGTAAAACATATCTTAAGATAAATCTCCGACACCTTGGACTTAGGGTTGTAGTATACTAGGGAGACAAATATTAATCTTGTAAGACGCTATGTTTAGATCAACCTAAACATCTTGGTTCCATTTTCAACATGGCCCAATTATCTTACTCATAATATTTGATTGAAAAAATTAAAATAAACAAGAAAAAAAATATGTCAAAAATAGAAATATTTTTTAAATATATATATAATATTGTTATATAGTATATTTATATTCAAAACATCAGTTTCGAAAAATTCATGTAAGAATAAAAACAGAAAAATAAATTAACTTGGGGGTAAGTAAAGTAGTAAAACTTCATCAATAGGTTTCAATTTTAAGAGTTTAAAACAAACCCAACACTAATAGAAGAAATGGAAATTTTAGTAGGCCCATAAAGGCCCAACACCATTAGGGTTTTTTCATATATTCACTCCGCTCACCACAAATTATATTCTCACCCTTGCCGTCTCACTCCCTCCGCCGTAGGTTCAGAGATCAACGAAAGAAACACCACCTCAACCATGGCGGCGACGACGACAGAATCCGTTCAATGTTTCGGCCGTAAGAAAACGGCGGTAGCCGTGACCCACTGCAAGCGCGGCCGCGGTTTGATCAAGATCAACGGTGTCCCCATCGAGCTCGTGCAACCGGAAATCCTCCGCTACAAGGCGTTCGAGCCAATCCTCCTCCTTGGACGTAACCGTTTCGCCGGAGTTGACATGCGTATCCGCGTCAAAGGCGGAGGTCACACCTCTCAGATTTACGCCATCCGTCAATCCATCGCGAAAGCACTCGTCGCATTCTATCAGAAGTACGTCGACGAGCAGTCGAAGAAGGAGATAAAGGACATACTCGTGAGGTACGACAGGACTTTGCTCGTGGCTGATCCCAGGCGCTGCGAGCCGAAGAAGTTTGGTGGACGCGGCGCTCGCGCGAGGTTCCAGAAGTCATACCGTTAGAAATTTTGGCAGTGCTTTTTTCTATGCTTTTTTTGGGATTAAATCAAGATTAATGTCTGGTTATGTTTTTGGTATTCTGGTACTTGTTAAGTGGGATCTTATGAGAGGTTTTTTTTGACAGCTTTTATCTGATACCTTTTGCATTTCGCAGTATAATTAGCATGATAAATCGCATCATTTGTTGAATTTGTGGCATTTACTTTCTTTGTGTTTGTATCATCTTTGGTTACTGGTATTGGTTGAGTTTATTTGGGATTTGATGCCAGTATGATTTTTTTTGTCACATTACCAAAATTTGTTGGCAGATCAATAACAATTGCAAAGTGATGCATATCTATGAATTCATTTGTGCTTTTGGCGGCATTATACTATGGATTCGGAATTTGTATATTGTCTTAGTGCGCCCATTTCTATGTTTGGATCAATTTGGCTTCTGTGATTTTGTGGTTCTCTAGGTTTTCCATTGCTGTTGTTATTGTGCATTTATGGATTAATAAGTTTAGCTAAGCTTGTAAATTAGCATCATGGTGATGTATTATGCAATCAATTTATAGGCCGAGTCTGTGGTTGTCCGAAGTTTATTTGATGTTAGTGTGCATATAACGATAAATTAGTTAGGCGTCCATAATTGTGCCATGGGGCTGTATGTTTGAACAAACTTCGTGCCTGATTCAATGTGTTCTTGTCGTATTTAGTGATCATGTTCTCGTGCATCATGTGATCATTTAGCTGAGGTTTTGAGTTAGTAGCATAATGTTGGATGATTTCTTTTAGGACAGGTGAAGCCCAGTTCATACATGATATATATTGCAATGGGGCGGGAGGGTTTACCTTTTCATTTAGCGGGTACTTATGTGTTGACAAATTTGTTATCAAAGTCTTATGTCTAGATCTTGATACCAGTGGACATTTGGATGTTTTTTTGAGGAGAAATTATGTATGACAGTGCTGGTTTTAGGTTGCTGGCAATCACGGTTCAATCTGTGGTTTGTTTGAAATAATACAATTCTGGGGAACTAATGACATGTAGAACTCTTGAAAGCATGGTTCAAATGAGTCTCTATGTGAATTGCCAGGGAATTATCAAAACATACTGGATCAATATTCTTTCACCCAGTTACTTGAGCTGGCTTCCTCATCAAACGCAATTATTTCAGTATCTTTTTAAAAGAATCATACAAAAATTTGTGTTTTAATTATTAAGAGAATCGATCAGTTGCCCGGCACATGTTCCCCAGTTTTGGCTATCTGCCCGACCGACGAGCGAGCCACTTAGGGTAGGAGTGCCGGATACTGTCATTAAACCTCGAGGAAACTGCTTGATATAGCACGATATCTGCAAAAAAAAAAAAATTCGACTTGTACAGATGCATATTCAGGCGGATCAATAGGATACAAACTTTGCTGATTCCGCACAATTTCGAACTTGATTTTAATCTTCATAACACAAGCAATGCGACAGGTTGCAGGCACGCAAATCAGTCCAATCCGCAATATTTTGTGATACTTTGGGACTATAAGGTATGTTATTGCCGGATAACATACAACAGGTACCCGTAAAGTTTGATATGCGCTGAACGTGGTTTATGTGACATGTATTTGTCTATATGAATTATTTGTGACATTTCATAAACATCGATGCATTGAAATAAAATCTATTTTACACATATTTTTTGTATATATATAGCATCGATGTATGACACGACATTGCATTACATTTTGAGATTCTATCCTATTGATGACCGTATTGATATTGTGTGTATGATCGAGGTGAATGTCGGGATGGTACGGAGTTGCGACTAGCTAGCCCGAGACATGTTGTAGGCCGATAAGACGAAATATGTATGTAGTCTTCGGTGAGCTGACCAGCACTCGATAGTAGACTGGAAAAGGAGTGGTTGCTACGGCACTGTAGCCGAGCCTTGTCTGTTTCTCGAGCTGTTATGCGCTGCATTTACCGATTGTGCAGCTATCGTTATTCTGATTACCTGTGCATGTGGAATAACATGGCTTTGTCTTCCATTAATCACCAATTTCAGCAATAAACTACAATTTTCTTTATCAATCTGCCTAATTTTAGCTACAAATTCAAATTAAATTCATCTAAAGTTTTCTAACCAAAATCATGCAATTGTCTGCTATTAATCCCTCGAGCAGGCCATGTGTCATGTGATATAGATATACTTTGGGTTGTCTTTGGTTGCCTTAATAATCAAAGGATGAGACGATAATTCCAAGTATATCCCTTTTATCACAAAGGACAAATAATGTCAACAACAAAGTTAATTTAGTATAGAGGTATAAAATACAAGAATGCCATAAAAGGATAAATAATGTCAACAACCAAGATCTTTTTTTATCAGAAATAATCGGATTGGAAGAATTACACACAACTTTTGCATATATATCTATTATTACTATAAAAGTATGAATGATGGGCAAAGTTTTTATATTGTATATTTACTACATTGCCCAAAAACTATGAATTATATGTATTAATTGCATGGGAATTGTGTGAAAAAATCTATTACTACCATAAAAGTATGAATGATGGCAAAATTTTTACATTGTGCATTTACCACATTGCCCAAAAACTATGAATTATATGTATTAATTGCATAGGCATTGTGTGGAAAAATGGTCTAAAAATTAGGGTCAAATTTAGAATATTTAATTTGTGAAAAATCAATGTGTTGCTTATTCATTAAATTGGTGCATTAATTTTTTGAATCATTCAATACAACATTGTAATTAATTTTCATCATATTATTATAAAACGTTAGAAAAAAATTATAGATATAAAATATTTCTATCATCTATTTTTATATTATATTATATTATATTATATTACTACTATAAAAGTATGAATGGTGGACAAAGTTTTTACATTGCGTATTTACCACATTGCCCAAAAACTATGAATTATATGTATTAATTGCATAGGCATTGTGTGGAAAAATGGTGTACAAATTAGGGTCAAATTTGGGATATTTAATTTTTGAAGAATCAATGTGTTGCTTATTCATTAAATTGGTGCATTAATTTTTTGAATCATTCAATACAACATTGTAATTAATTTTCATCATATTATCATAAAACAATATTAGAAGAAAATTATAGATATAAAATATTTTTATCATCTATTTTTATTTTATATTATATTATATTATATTACTACTATAAAAGTATGAATGGTGGACAAAGTTTTTACATTGTGTATTTACCACATTGCCCAAAAACTATGAATTATATGTATTAATTGCATGGGCATTGTGTGGAAAAATGGTGTAAAAATTAGGGTCAAATTTGGAATATTTAATTTGTGAAGAATCAATGTGTTGCTTATTCATTAAATTGGTGCATTAATTTTTTGAATCATTCAATACAACATTGTAATTAATTTTCATCATATTATCATAAAAACATTAGAAGAAAATTATAGATATAAAATATTTCTATCATCTATTTTTATACATTGTGTATTTATTACATTGCTCAAAAACTATGAATTATATGTATTAATTGCATGAGCATTGTGTGGAAAAATGGTGTAAAAATTAGGGTCAAATTTGGGATATTTAATTTGTGAAGAATCAATGTGTTGCTTATTCATTAAATTGGTGCATTAATTTTTTGAATCATTCAATACAACATTGTAATTAATTTTCATCATATTATCATAAAACATTAGAAGAAAATTATAGATATAAAATATTTCTATCATCTATTTTTATATTATATTATATTATATTACTACTATAAAAGTATGAATGGTGTACAAAGTTTTTACATTATGTATTTACCACATTGCCCAAAAATTATGAATTATATGAATTAATTGCATGGACATTGTGTGGAAAAATGATGTAAAAATTAGGGTCAAATTTGGGATATTTAATTTGTGAAGAATCAATGTGTTGCTTATTCATTAAATTGGTGCATTAATTTTTTGAATCATTCAATACAACATTGTAATTAATTTTCATCATATTATCAGACTTCTACCTTTTTATCAGACTTCTACCTTTTTCATCCGTCCACCCATCTGTCATGATCGTGCACCCATACTTAGCATGATTTTCTTCGTGGGATTTGAGAAACAGGTTTGTATTTGTCAACTCACTCTTCAAATACTTAACCCTTACTTCATGATACGATGGAGGTTTCATTCCAACTCCAAAAGTGCCAATAGCATCAATACAAGGCTGCAAAGAATCATATTTAACATCATTGAAAGGAATTCCAGCATCATACATCCACGTAGCAAATTTTTGGACCGTATCTTCTCTTAAATTTTTTTTATTCTCATCATATTGGCCTTTATTTTTTCCACGCCTTTGTCTAACAATTTCTTCTACATCCTTTGCAAAATAAAGGTAAATAGGTCCTGTTTGTTTACTCTTTTTCCCCTGTGTCGTAGGCTGCCCACTTGAACCGGATATTGGTCGCTTCCCTTTCCTTTTAGTTTGAAGATCATCTTCATCATCCTCCAAATCAACAATATCATCCAAGTAAGGAATATCATCAATTTGATTCTTCAAAGTGCTCTTTTTTTTAATGAATTCTTTGATCTCTTCCTTAACATGCTCCGGCACTTTTGGACATTTTTTCACATTTTTATTGCCCCCAACTAAATGTAATTTGTGCCGATAAATTCCACCATTCGTTACTTTACCACAAAAAGAGCAACACACATTATTTGGATTTTTAGGATCCAGAAGAGTTGCATAATTCCAAGCAATATCTTTTCGACCCGACGTAATTGTTGTGTTTGATTGTGACATAGTTATAACAACTGAAAAATAAATAACCATAACAAATTTTTAATTAAAAAAAAACAAAACAAAACACAGTAACAAAATTTGTAAAAATTCACAAAATTAGGGTTCACGGTAACCTATTTGGACAGGAAAGAGAAGGGCAAGAAGCACGGCGAGGCGGCGAGGCGGCGACGGCAGAGGCGCAGAGTTGAAGGGCGAGACAGTGTGTCTTGATGTTTTGAGAGGGATTATTGGGTTTTCTGGGGTTTTTTATTTTTAAAATGATTGGGCTTTATAAATTAAAGGCCCGTCAGACTTAAAATTGCACTTTGAAGGTGCGATTTTAAGTCTGAAAAAGAAAAAAAAAATTAAAATATGACTGGGCTTCTATGAAGCGCAGAAGCGAGCGCCTCTCGCCTTGAAGCGATACGCACCAAGGCGCTCGCTTCTGCGACCTGCTGCGCTTCGGAGAACTCCGAAGCGCAGCTAGCGCGCCTCGCGTTGCTTTGCCCTTAAGCGACTGAGGCGCACGCTTTTGACAACTATGCTTCGGATACCCATATAACCATCGAAGGCTGTTGAAGTGATTCATTCCTAGAAATTAGGAGGCGTTGAAAACAAAGAAATTGTTGGAGTTCTCATTTCTATCTAGTCCCAACACGCTTAATGTTAAGAAAAGATCTCTTATAGGAAGGTTGGTTAGAGATTTCTTGTAAAAACACTAGCCCTACTCAGTCCATAATGAGAACATTTTCATCATGTATTATTCTCCTTATGCACATTAAGGGAGGAGCCGTATGAGATGAAAATCTCACGTACGGTTCTGGAACGGAGATTCTTTTAATTGAATGTCGACCGTAACGGATGTCAGCTCAATCTGAAGGAAAATGTTGCGATAATATTTTTTCAGGTGGATCGTGTAATAACATGTGATCTTGAACTTACATGAGGAGGGTTGCGATAACAGTTTCTGTCGTTACTATATAGAGAAGGTATAAATGCGAATTTATCATATCCTACATATGCTTACAGATCTATACTATATATAAAGCAAGTGCACCTTAATGGTCTCTTGGTATTACCTCCCTCATGATTTTACCTTTGGATGGTTATGTAATTACGAAAATGTTTTTTTATTATATTTTTTTTACCTTTTATGAATATTTATTTACAAAATTCTATTTTTTTATTTCACTATTTATTATTATTATTATTATTATTATTATTTAATATTTTATTTTTAGTTAAAAAAAATAGACAATGGAAAGCAAGCAACGCGTGCGTCCGAGTACTATTATCAACTATGTTAAAAAGTGAGGATAGCCCATTGTCACGGTTTGGAACTTAATATTGAGTGTAGCTCCATCTTAAACCGTTGTAGACCTTGATTTATAAACTTCATTTTTTCTGAGATACTAATCTGATTTCCATTGTTTTCAGACGTAGTACGTGGTCCAGAACCACGTCGAAGATTTGGGCATAAAAAAGGAGATGTGTTTAAATTTGAAAAATTTATGATTGTTATGGTAAAGGTTATACCACCTATTGTGCTAACAGGAAGAGGCGCTGAGATGATTGTCATTGAAAACTTTAGAGAAGAAGTGTTGAATTACCGGGAAACCAGAGATTGGGAAAATATCATGCATCCCAACTTATTAATCTCCGGTTGTTTAGAAGACACCGCGAAAATGATTTTGAGATTTGGCAATGGCTTGCATGAATTCAATAGTAGAAAGCAGACCAACTGGAAGATCTATCGTAGATCGGTTGATAGAAATTGAAGCGGCTGGCCAAGGGAGCGATCCGAGTTGCAAAAAAATTGAAGTTGTACAAGGTTCCAGAAGTCGTCTCCTTGAAATATTGGCGGTGCATAATGTTCTTCATATCATGATTATCAGTACTATACCTTTTTGGATAATCTGGGGTTGCTTCCTAATTTTGTGTTGAAGAATCTTATGATCGGAGTTTTTTGACAGCTTTTCTCTTATAGTTTTTGTGTAAATTTCGCAGTAGTGTTAGCACGATAATCGATTCATATGTCAAATCGATTCATATGTCAAATTTATCGATTAATTTCTTTGTGCTGATATCATTTGTTTCTATGGCTTGGATAATGTTATAATCTAGGATTTGATGTGATTTCTTTGGAACATCAATTACGATCACAAAGTGGTGCATATCTATGAACTCTTTTGTGCTCTTGGCAGATTTTTACTTTGGACTGGGAACACGTCCATTCTGTTAGTATTCCCGTTTGTATGTTTGAGTCAATTAGCACCATGGTACTGTATGTTTGAATCAATTTCTCAGCTGATTCTCCATGGTTTCCATTTCATTCATTAGTGTGCATTTATTGTTGGTCAAGCTTTCATATTAGTGCCCCATGGGGCTTTATGTTTGAATCAATTTATTGATTGATTCTATGTGATTCTTGTCGCTTTTAGTGATTAAGTTCTCGTGCATTATGTGATAATTTATATGAGGTTTTGAATTAGTACCACGATGTAGAGGAGTTTTTTTAGGACAGGCGAAGCCCAGTCGTTGCTTGATATGTAGATCAATGGGGTGGGAGAGTCTTGGAGTGAGTACATATGTGTCGACAAATTTGTTATCAAAGTTTTATTTCATGCGATCTTGAACTCAGTGGGATTGAATATGCTGAATATTTATCGCTCTGAATGAAAGAAGCACCGGATACTGACACTAGGCCTCGAGGAAAGTGTGTAATAGCATGATATTTACAAAATTCAACTTTTAAAGATGCATAATTGCATATTTAAGAGGGTCAACAGGATACAAATTATGCTGATTTCACACGTTTTTTTGAACTTAATTTTGTAAATAACAAGGTTTTATGTCTTTTAGACTTTTCACAGGGGTGTGGATGCAATTAGCCCGCGAAGCGATAGAAGAATAACGTAAAGATTTTGTTTTAAAAAAAAAAAACCATCCCTACAAAAAAAAAAATAGATGAATAATTATACTAATAGAAATCTTTACAAACTAATCATCTTATCACTAACACAAAAAAATTCTCATAAATCTACCGTTGCTATAAGGGTGGTTGCAATGGAAGCTTTTTTTCCAACTTTTAAGTTGGAAAGAAGCTGAACCTGCAGGCTGCAACGCAGCAGCCTGCAGGATCAATTCACGAAGTTGAAGCTGAAGCTGGCGTCCCAATTTGAACGCGAGCCTAAGCATCCATTTTTTATTAAAAAAAATATTTAAAATTTTATTTGTGGTCGGGACGCACCTTTTTAATCACAAAATCATGGGGCATGGCCCCCATACAATTGTTTATATATATATATATATATATATATAAAACATTTTATTAAAGAAAATGTTAGAAATAATTGATTTAGATATTCAAGACATAAAATACTAAAACATAATTAATCAAAGATTAATTAATTAGATAAAAAAATTAAAAATTTAATTTATTAATTTTTTTTACGTATTTAGCATTATTTAATTAAAATTAATTTTATTTTATTATAAAATTTAAATTTAAATGTAGCTAATAATAATAGTTATAGAATTGATTAGTGGAACCCTCAAAAAAGTTAGTTGTTGGGTTTAGGTTTGTGGAGAAAAGTTGTAAAAGTTTTGTTTTGAGATGAAAATGATGTGTCATAGTAGGTCTCACGATGAAGTTGTGTTTTTTGGTTTAGGACTGCAGGCATTGTTTGGTTTGATTTATTATTGATCTATGTATAACTTATCTCAATCAATTTCGCCTTATTTTCGTCATATTATTTATCTATTTATTAATTAATAATTTTACATCAATTAAATCAAATAAATTATAATCTATCCATCAAATCAATGTATTAACTATTTTTTCTTATTTATTTTTGATTTACATTATATTGCTTATCTATGGATTACTTATCCTATCACTCAAACTAAACGGTGCCTTAACCAAAAACTCAAATCAAACTATCCCAACATTTAAAGTTCATCAAAACTTGACTTATTGGGTCCAACATAGCCAGAATTAAATTTTTCAATCGAATTCAAATGAAATTCGATTCTTCGCATCACAAATTCCAAATGCTCAAATTCCAAATGCTCCAACACAAGAATTTCATACTCTTTATCTGGTGCCTCTGGGAAATGGGATTTTCGGATATTAATTAACACAGCAATCCATTCAATTCGTGTACGTAAACTAATAATTCGATCCTCTTTTTTTTTTGAAAGAAAATCCTTGACACCACTGACATCTCCAAACCAAAGCAACTTATTCTCCAAAGTTATCAAATTATTCATATTTCTTTTCACAATAGAGTAGGGAACATGGAGCATACTATGCAACCAAATATCATACTCAATTCTTAATTTCTTTTCTTTTTTCACTCACATCATCAAAACAAACACAAATATCACATTCCAATGGTGTCATTTTATGTTGGTTCATCTTGTACTCCAGTGCTTCTTTCCGATCTCTTTAACATCAACAACAATTGTCTCCCTCACAATACGCATATCAGCGCTTATGGCTCATTTATCGATATTGAACCAGTGAGAAAACGTAATTCCAAAGTTTCGATATAGCTTTCCTATCTGGTTGATAGGATGGACAATGTCATCTGAATCGTTGGTTTTTTTAAATTGGCCAATAATTTTTTTCAACCTAAGATAGATATATCAATAGAAATAAAAATTCATTTAGAATGAAGAAACACTTATAGTAGATTTAGAGCTCGTCATTTTTTAAAAAAAAAAAGTGTTTTTTTTAAGTTAGCTTTTAAAAGGGTTTTTTAAAGTAAAAGTTATGTTGATTTCAAGTTTGGATAAATTAATAAAAAAACACTTTTTTAATTAATGAAAAGCTAAAAAAAAGTTTTAAATTTGGGCTTCTCAAAAAGATCTATTTCTAGCTTAAAAAAGTATTTTTTTTAAGTACTAAAAGCCTACCCAAACACCTTGGTAATTACATATATACATGCACACACAATACACAGCAAGCCGTAGTTTATTGAAATCCCAATGCAACAAAGCATCCATCAATAGAAGAAAACAAAGCACCCCTCGAAACGAAAGGCAAAACAGAAACCTTACAAAAGTTGATATCCAAAATACACACATGCAGCAATCACAGATCTTTATTGTCAGAAAACACAGATCTTTGTTGTCACAACTGGGTGCCATCTATCATCCAAAGTAAAACGTTGCGTTCCTGTGGCTGGAATTATTCCTTCTAAGCATAAGCTTTCTAAGAAAACCAAGTCGCCCTCCCTTTCTTCTGCCTTGAAAAATCACCAAGGCCCCTTCATTTGAACTTCTATTTTCGTGCTTCGACCCCAGGTGTGCTTTATCCGGAAAGACAGATTGGACGTTTGATTTGGTCATTCTTATGATTTCTTTCGTCTTAGGGGACTCCAGGTGCTGCAATTTGGCACGATCTTCATGTAACATCTGATCACGCAAGGATGGACGTAGTTTAAACTTGTTATTGTTTATGTCTGTGATGGATAGAACCTTATCTACTACTGCCATTTCTTTGGCTGAACCTAGTGCTTTAAGCTGTTTTCCCAGCTTGAGTATGGTTTCTTCACACTCTGCCAACTTTGCTGATGCTCTGGTTATCTCCATTCCCTGCCAATTTCAACAGTCATTTGTCAGTAGTTTAAGGATGTCCGTATGATACACGAGAAGATAGAAAACTGAGTGGGAACGAAAAGAAAACAATCTAATGTTTTTAGGGGTGGATATTTATTTTCAGAGAAATGACACAAAATTTCTTTTTCATCTGATAGGAGCAGCGCCCCTGCAATGGGTATATCCCTGGAAGAGTATCGAATACTAAACGAGTCACGGGGATGACCTTTGCTACATTTGGACGAGATATACCTCGTGAGCTATTCACATCCGAATCATAATTAATGTGTAGCATGTATATTTTATGAGATCTTGGTAATCAGCAAACGTGTAGTTCACTCTTGATAACATAGAATCATGTATACAGAAACTACGTTGTTTCAATACATGAACGCCACCACAAAACTTCATTTTACCCATGAATGGTCAAATGATGAAAACGATCCATCAAAGTTATACGTGTATAAAGAATGAAAACTTACTGTTTGGAGGAGCTCTTCTGGATTCTCTTTGTCCGCTGATTGCTGATAGGTGGTATTGCTATTCATCAAAGGTTGGAGGAGTCAATTTTTTGAATGGTTTCTTCAAAATGTTGAAATAAAAAAAAACTAAAGGTACCTTTTAAGTTGTAGTTGAAGTTCAAGGCACATTCCTTCCAATTCTTCAAAACATTGAGTTCTATTATCCAATTCAACTTCAGCATTAGATAGTTTCTGCACAGCTTCATTTAGCTTAGCTTTGGTAACAGAAAGTTGGGTTTCAAGATCCTGAACTTGATCGTCTAAGATTTTCTTCGATTCTTTCAGAAGTTCCGTCTCATTTTGTAGCTCTCCAACTCTTTGCTGTGATTGTTGAAGTTCATGCAGCAGCGACTCGTTTTTCTGTTTGGTTGCCTCAAAATCTTTTTGTGAGGATTTTATGGAGTTTAACTCATTATTGAGTCTTGTGACTTCGATTTGAAAACTTGAGTGGATCTTCGCCATTTCGATCATGAGATTTTGTACAGATTCAAGATCAAATGCAGTTCCAGGCCCATCCCCACCTAAGTGCTTCTTGAATTCATCCCTAACTGTTGAATTTTTCATTTCAGACCGATAAATTTCGTTGCTCGATTCCTCAAGAGACGTGCCAGGGGAAGTTGGTGTTGAAGATTTCCATGTAAGGTAACCACTGATGGGACGTATCTGAGATGTCTCCGGATGCATCGCACTTTGCAAAACAAGCCTAATCTCTCCAAGAAGTTCATCGATGCTTCTTTTTGAAAACTCACTTTCCTTCAAAACCACATCAATTACATCTTGAAGCCAATCCCTTGGTTTTCTTGAAGACTGGTCTTCTATAAAGTTAGGTTGTTCTATTGGAACGAGTTCCATATTCGAGGAAATGAGAAGATTCTCAGATCTCTCCTTCAAGGAATCTGATAACGAGTGGCTCTTTTCAGAAGCAGAAAACGATTCGGTAAATGGGGTGTCAACAGAAACTATTGCTAGTTTCTCCATTTCGACAAAATCATCCATTAATCTCATATCCGAAGAAGCTCCAATCATTCTGCGTTCGAGTGCAGAAGAATCCCAAGAACTAGCGTCACTTGAATTCTTCGTTTTCAGCAGATATAAGATTTCCTCATCTTTCTTAGCCATACAATCTTTAAGAATATTGTTTTGTTTCTCCAAGTCCTTCACTTGATCAAGTAAAACGACCACCTTTTTACTTGCTGCTTCAGGGACTAAACCACAAGTGGTTGTACCTTTCTTCCTCCTAAAATCGATCTGATTTCTTCCATCTATTTCAACATCACTCTTTACATTCACCAAGAAATCTGGACCCGGGAGACGTTTACGTGTCAAAGCACGTAACCTCTGGCATTCGGCTTCCAACTTCTTAATTTTCCTAACAAGATCTAAGTTTTGCTTCTGTGAAGCCTCAACAGAGCGTCGCCCGAATTCCAAATCCTCATTTCGAATTTCAAGTTCCTTCTCAAGAACCCGAAACTCATACCTCAGAAACACATTTTCTTTCTCAACAGAATCCAATCTTGCCAGCAGAGCTTTGAACTCTGCTTCTGTTTGAAACTTGTAATTGCTCAGATCTTCATTCAACCTCTCTTTTACTGCCAAGGCCTTGTTTAGATAAGAACTCTCGACTGTCGAATCCGCAAGCCTTTTGCTTGTTTCCGCCAACTTCTCCCCAAGCCTTTTTTGCGATTTCTCGAATTCGAGGGCCGTTTTCATGACAGCATCACGAGTTCTTTTATCGTGCTGCTCTTGAATTCGTCTCAGTTGATCCATACTATCTTTCAATGCAGAGTTTGATTGGGATAATCTTTCATCTGCAAGCGCTTTTTCTTGCTTAGTTTCATCTAGCTCTTGTCTTAGACGCAGCAATTCTTCCTCTGCCTTCAGCTTGTCTGAAATTTGATTCAAACCAAAACAAACAAACAAGTCAAATCTGAATATTCCTTTTGAAAACATTTCAAATATCATATTATATATCAACCAATACATTATACTTTTCCAACTTTAAGTCATCACATGTTGCTAAAACATTGTTATAGTGTAAACAAATTTCTGCCCCGGAACACAGCCAAGTTATAACCAACCATGACATTGGACTTAAACGGTCAGATGCCGTAGTTCCCCTACAGGATCAGCTGCCTTGTCGACGGAGTGGCTGAACCAGCCGTTCCGAAAATGACTCGATAGTCTACCAAACAGAGTTTCGGGTAGTGAAGGGTGAAGTGCTGTCATAGCGTGTTTCCGAATGAATATTGCCAATTTAAGGCCATTATCGAACAGAACAGCTATCACGACCATAGCATGATGACCTCTTTTAAAAATTTCCAAATTTTCAGATTCTTTTGTAACATATATATTTTTCCTAAATTGTCCAAGTTTGTTTTCATCTTTTATGAAAAGAACAATTAGCTGCTAGAGTCAATTCGACCATTCCCTGAAATACAAATGCATCCTTGCGAAGTTCTTCACGGCCTTTTTAGCCAACCATGTACACTAGTACTTGTGGTACAATGTGTGTAAAATATCACATTTTTGCATAAAATTTTAGAAAACTTGTATTAAAAAAGAGAGAATAAAAATTTATGTTTTCTTCAGTTGTTTGATTTTGCAAGAAGTTGAAGTAAAAATTGATAAATATGAAAATTAAGAAAAAATGCAATATTTCAAAGAATGTGTATATCAGGCAAACCACATTTTATGATCAAAGAAGCTATTAAATGACATTCATTTACATGTAATAAAACGAAATAATAAAGAAATGTAAATGTGATGATCGATAATTAAGTACTACGTATATAATGTCACCTTGCACAGTATCTTCTGCAATTTCTTGATGCTTCTGCACAATACCATCTTTAGTAGAACACTCTTCAACCACAGAAGCCAATCTTTCACCCAAAGAATTCTCAACATCACTTGGATTTGATTGCACCTACTCCATTATACACAAAAATATATATATGTATCAAATTGATCTTGGTTAATTGGCATTTTAATTAAGCTTAAAAATTTCAAAAATATAAAATAAAAAAGAAAAGAAAATTTAATTACCTCCTCCCCATTTGCAAGTATGGTCTTCTCTGAAGATCTTTTCCTCCATAACCAAGTTTTCTGGTCCATTTTACCAGCTTTCTTAACTTCGATCAAGTATTAATTGAAAATGGTGGAAAATTATTTTATCATCTGTTTAATTTACAGAAATAACACACAGCCTGAGTACTGCAGACTTCAATTCTTGGATATATTTGGACTTAATTTAAAGTTTGTAGTTGGAGTTCATATTTATTTGTAAGGAATGAAGTATGAACAAGTGCTTTTATTCCAAGTTCCACCGACAAGAATTATAGTGGGTGGATTTTGGAAGTTAATTCAACAGTGAAAAATGTGAATCATTTGCATGGCGGAAGTAAAAGTAAAAGTAAAAATAAAAATAAAAATTATATCTGTAATGCAGGAATACGATTACACTTTACTTTCTTTTTTTCTTTTTACATCTTTTAGATAATCATGATTACATTTTTATTCGACTCTTATGATTTCTTAAAACAGTCATGTTATATTTCAAGAATGGGCTAGTTTCAACTGTGTTACAGCCGGAGCAATACTTTTCTTGGACGATTGATCATCTAAGACATTAGACATGCATGTTGTATTAAAATAATATATGAGAAGTATTATTTGAGGTGTAATAAGTTAAGTATTATTTGAGGTGTAAAATAAATTGATTCAGGATGCAATTTTTGATTTTGAAAATACCCCATAAATTATTTCAGCGTTTATAAGTAAATTTGCTTTAAATCCCAAATCCAAATTTACTTTTGATTCGATTTTTGTCAGAAAAAATATGTGCTTCTACTCTATGATGGCTACAAAAAAATATTTATGCACTCTCTAAACACACATATTTTAATTCATTATATGAAAGCTGATACAAAATATTGAAAATATGATATAAATTAAATATATGATATTTCGACATCAAATATTTCAAATCTGGTACTAATATATTATTTTTGAATATATAAGTATATATGTAAGTATTGCTATTAAAGACACATTTGTTTTTTTTTTATGTAAATCAATCCAAAAATTAAAAATATGATATTAATATCTAATTTTTTAGTCCCAATTTTTTAGATTTGGTAATGATATATTATTTTTGAGTACCCAAACATGTGTTTTAAGTGTTGATATTATCAAAGTTGTTCAAATTTTATATTAAAAAAATATTATCTTTTATATTAGATCTAAATCAATTAGTGCTAAAATATCATATATTAGTATTATATTTACGATGTTTTGTGTCGATTTTTACCCGTGAAAAGATATGTGTGTCCAAGGAGTACATAAACTTTTTTTTTTTTTGGATCAAAGAGTGCAAAGTGCAAACACATTTTTTTTCTAACAAAAACTAAATGTAAATTTAAGTTTGGATTTAAGGATTAAAAGTAAATTTGCCCTGTATATAATGGTGTTATCGAAATGTAACTTTCAAAAAAGTATATATATATATATATATATATATATATTATATATATATATATATGTATATATATATATATATATGTGTGTGTGTGTGTATATATATATATATGTATATATATATATGTATATATATATATATATATATAAACATGTGAATGTTGAATATGAAGTTTGTGATCTCACTTTTGAAAAATAAAAATACATTTGAAATTAATTAATCAAAAATTGCATATATAATTGTGTTATTGAAATGTAAATTTAAGTTTATATCCTTATGATATATTTTAAAAAAATTATTTTTTTATATATATTAATTCTGACAAAAATTTGAAAATCAAATAGTATTTTTAAATTAATCAATCAATGAGAATCTAAACAATTGCATATATAATTGTGTTACTGAAATGTAACTTTAAAAAAAGTATATATCCTTATGATATAGTTTCAAAAAAAAAATTTATATATATTTCTGAAAAAAATTTGAAAAGCAAATAGCATAGCCTGTATATGGTCTCTATTTCTGAAACAATTTTTATGTTTTAATTTTTTTTACTATACATGTTATGTTCCTAATGTTGGTCTGTAAGATCGTGGGAAAAATTCGAATGGGAGCAAAAAAAGTCAAGAAAGGGATGCAGTCATAATGAGTGGATGTAATTAAAATTAATGGGTAATGATATAATTATTTAATTTAAATGTTGATTGATGGGATTAGTGGATGAACACCAACCTGCATGATGGAACTAGTTGAGTGGATATGTGAAATGACATGCAAAATTACAATAACTTTATTAAGTACAATATTGTCCACAATTTGATGCTACTTATGTATTTGTAACTTAATTTATTTTATTTAATATTTAGTTGTATCGATCACACGTTCGAGGAACCAAGAGATCTAGAGCATTGATTATGCTTGTCGACTTGAAGAAAAAATGGAATTTAGGGCAGTTGGTGGAGGATATGATATGACCCATTTATTTTTATTTTTTTCCGATAAATTTATCTTTTTTTTTTGTCATACTAACAAAATAATCGAATTATAAAAAAATTTCACTAACGAAAATATAATTTTCAACAAAGGATATGTGAATTTTGAAAATCTATCTTGCAATTATTCTAGTTTCATGCTCTCAATTTTATCGATATAAAGTTTATATAAAAAAAATCAATGATAAAATTTATTTGTATTTAAGAGTTGATTGAAAATATAATATCGATATGCATGTATAAGCACATTAAATATTAATTTTTATATCAAAAATATTAATTTTTATGTCAATTATGAATCAAATCAACAGACCACTCGAATATTATTTCATAAGATCGTTTTATAAGAGATTTGTTTAATGTATAATATACAAAATTTGGTCCAAGAGTTGAAGCATGATGATTTTTCAATATTTCTTTTTTATTATATATATTCCAAAGCCAACACATTGTCCTACTTTGGTGCCTTAATTGTATTCGGGCTATAAGCTTTTACTCTGCAATGGTACCAAAAGGGTCCATTCTATTAATCTTTTCATTTTGTTTTTATTTACTTTTTCTCTTCAAAGAGATCTCTTTTGACTTTCTATCATAGTTTATTTGATCGAATATCACTTTGGTGTTATTGGATTCTAATTGAGTCCAGCTAGATAGAAAGTTGAAAAATTGTTGGTGACTCGTAATTTATCCGATAAATTGATCTCAAATTTGTGACTAGTTTTAATTTTTAAGTTCGAGATCTAATATATTTATAACGATATCTAATTCAAAAACTATATATTAAAAATTGCTACTTTATACAGGAAAATCTTCTTAAGGGCTTGTTTGGTATAAATATAAATAATACTTGTATAATTTATCATATCTAATCTTTCGTTCTTCTCGTCATACTATTTATCCATCTATTAATTATTTATTTTAAATCAATCAAATCATTAATCATTAATCATTTATCTTATATCAATCAAATCATTGAATTTAAATTACTATATTACCCTTATAAATAATATTATTTATATTTTATTTATTTTTAAAAAGAACAAAATAGTAAGTTATCATTTTTATATAAAATTCAATCAATCAAATCACATAAACTATAGTCTATCAATCAAATCAAATACTATATTAACTATCATTTTTTATTTATTTTATATTACATTATATTTTATTCAAGTACTATTTATCCTATCCTCGAACCAAACGGTATGAAGTCCAATTATTCCTACCTTTAAATATGGTGAGCTCACAAGTCACGTTTTGGGATTGGATCTATCGTTTTACGATTTACGAGCCACATCCATCTGAATAGGAAATAAATGCAATTAGTTCGTGTGTATATATAGCATCTATGTTTTCTTTTAACCGTATATATATAATATATTATTATATATATATAATAAAAAAATATTGATCCTGAAGAGTATCCAGACCCATTGACAAATGCAAAATTTAAATCGAGGAATGTGCACAAATAAACAAGACTCTGGGGAAAGGATTTTAACGATATATATAGCTTCTATTTTAGATGGAGAATGATATTTATACTTCATTATTTGATAAATGCACTTCAATTTTAATTTTTGTTGCATACGTACTTGCAATATTAACAACCTTTTGTCGTTTCTACTTTCTAGGTAATTTTGTTAATGACTCCCAATTCCGCCAAAAAAAAAAATTACTCAAAATGATTATTAAATTTGTTAATAAAATTTAAAACTAGTATAAATTAAATTGATTGCTACGTCTATTTCATCCCAATATACACACATTATTTCTAGTTTTTTTTCAAAAATGTTTCACACTTTTTTTAATAATAATCTATCATATGTTTTTTTTTTTATTTTTGGTAAGATAAAATATTTAATTTATTTCGATTGCTCATAATATCCACTAAAAACAAATATGGAGGTTAACAATCTTAGTATCTTGTTTATCAAATTTATCGTTACTATTTTTGTAAAATTATTCATTTAAAAAGGAGTTTACATTAATTAATTCCTTTTTACATCTAAGTGTATATCAAAATAAAATGTTCATATACTTACACCATTTTTCTATAATATATATATATATATATAATTTTCATGTTAATTAATTTTCATGTTATTTTCAAAGTTGTCACGATGAAACAAATTTAGAAATAATAGGCTATCTAATCTAAAATTTTAAAAAATATAAATAAAAATACGATTCAATTTTAAAATATAAACAAGATAGTACAAAGACAAAAAATAATAGGAAATAGAAAATTAAATTTTAAACACGCAATAAGAAATTACAGATAAGAATTAAATTTTTTAGGTAAAAAATAAAAAAATGTCTAAATCATTTTAGATTTCATCATTAATTTGAGTTTATATTTTTTTATTAAATAATAAGATTCTACATATATCTCAATATTTTCTCCCCACACACTAGGAAGTTGGCGCCAACTTGCAACATTTAAAAAAATAAAATAAAAATTTAGGTGTTTACATGAACATTTGAAAAACTTTTTTTTTTTTGGAGTAGCAAGTTGAGTGTCAACTGAATTGGCTTTCACCTTGCAGTTTATTTATATATATATATATATATATATATATATATATATATATATATATGTGTGTATATGTGTGTGTTTTTTTTTCAGATGTTGCAGCTTTTTATTTTTTTTTAAAAATTAAAATAAAAATCTACGGTGCGTTATGATTTTCTTGCACCCTAGAGTGCGTGAAAAATCTATATATACCTCAATAACCAAATCCGGTATCCAATATTCCTGAAAATCCGTAGAGACATTAGATTTTAAATATTGGTCCGTCGGTTAACTTCCCATGTTCAAAATAAATTATATTATAATTATAATTATAAATTATAAAATAATTAAACATGGTAAAAACTAGAGGATGTTGCCATGTTGGTAAAAAAAATATTGTTTAATGAGAAAACAAATACAAATTTCGCAGGTTCATAATACTCGAGTAATGTGTAAAAAAAAAATACTCGAGTACTTTAAAAATCATGTCGAATTTTGGTATCATAAAAATACTATATGAAAAATTAGACACTAAATAACCGAATGTGTTAATAAGAAAACAACCCACACCCGTCACCCACCCTCTTTATTGAAATTTTGCTTGTGGGTCAATATACTATTTATAATTTATATGTAGTTTCCTTATATATTAATTACTTTAATACGGCTGTCACATTTAATAGCGGGTGATGTTTTTTCAAAAATAAAAAATTAAAATTTGTTGTATATTGTTTATTACAGGGAATGTCCATCATTATTCTGTTTATTCATTAGTGCTATAAAGCCATTCAGCGAAATCAAAGGTTAAAAAACGAATACGGCTTCCTTGCCCTATATGTGTCAAAACGGATCAGCGGGTCGGTTGGTTCACAACCCATCGCAACTCATTATTATCCAGGGCGAGGTGGGCCGGCCTACCTTTTAGACGGGTTGGAAAAACATCAACCAACCCACCTATTTTAGGTGGCGGGGCGAGCCTACGTGTAATTTGGCGGATTTTGGCAGGTCAACCCGCAACCCACCACAATCCATCATTAGGTGGGTCGGGCCAGGTCGGCCCAATTTTAGGCGGGTTGAGAATCGTCAACACAACCCACCTATTTTGTATGGCGGGGCATGTCAACCCGACGAGTGTAAGCCCATTTTAACACATCTACCTGGCCACCAATCATATCTAGGATGGATAAATAATATGATGGACGGACGATGACCTATATATGTGAATCCAAAACTAACTAAGTATGTGACCTATATATGTGACCTATATATATATATATATATATCGTTCTCATCCTCACGAGAACTAACTAAGTACTCATCCCCATTTCCATCTCTAACCCAAATTTTTACTTTGGAAATTGTCATTATCGCACGGGATATATATTTCATCGACTCCGCCCAATACCAACTTCGAGGGATTTGAGTTTTTCCCGAATCTGAACTTGTGCCCGATAAATTACCTCAAACTTGTCCCCATTGGAGATAGCACATGCTTGTGAAATTGCTATCCCGAATCATATCTTAATATTTTAGTCATTAAAAACTGGGGAAAGAAATAGTATGGAATGGTTGTTGTTCACATAATTGAGCTCTGAGCTACAAATGAAGAGAAAGAGAGATAATTCGGGAATATTTCTCCAAGAAACCTTATTATTAGATTCCAATTTGTGTCTCTAAATTAAAAAAAAAAAATCCACATAATCTGGTACAACGAAAATGGAACAAGACCACAAGAGGAGAAGCACTGCAAATTCTTCTTCTCCTTTGGTTGAAAGATACTGGTCGTCAGTTAAAATCATTATTCGTTGGTTTACTTGGGTAAAATTATTTGATAATGGATTTTAAGTCTCAACTAACTCCTTTTTAGTCATTTTAGTAGATTTTAAATTCATCTCAAAATACAATAATTTCAAATATTTCATTCAAATCACTCAATATCGACAAGCAAACAGACTTTCAAAAAATATATATCGATAAGCAAGTAGCACAATAAAAGATTTTGAAAAAGATAATCCACAAAGGTGGGCAAATCCAATATTTGTCACTTTCTAGTTTGAAAAAGCCTGACCATTTTCACATAACATAGTCATTTTCATTCCAAAATTATAATATCGAAATCAATTGCCCGTCAAAAATGGCTAGGTGGACGTGTAATTGGTTTTTCTTTAAAAAAAATAAAATTTAAACACCCAATCGAAATGCCCAATGCTATCAGTTTTTTTAGCCCAATAAACATTAAAAACGAAGCCCAAATAGCAAATAAACCATACAAAACTCAGTCAGCCAAGATAGTTGGCAAAATCGATTTTTGGAGTTCTAGATTTTTAGCGAAACGACGTCTACGCTAAAATCATTTCAATTGACTCAGTATTATTTATTGAATTCTATTAAGTTGTAATAACTTTTTTTCTCTCCTCGGGTTGTGAAAAGTGAATCCAATCCATCGATTTGACACGAATCGATTGAAAAATATGAGGTTAGAATTGGGGGGTTTTGGGTTTGAATTGGACCCGAAAGTTAACCCAACAAAATTAATCGGGTTTGAATTGGATTCGGGTCAACCCAAGATGACCCCAAACTTTTTATTATTATTATTTTTGTAAAAAAATTAAGAAATATATTGAAACGGCTCGATCTAATAAAATACTAGAATTTTTTTAAATAATAATAATACATATATGCTCATACATATATGTATAAAAACTTAAAATTTAACATTAATTAAAAAAAATTGGTCGGTTTGGGTTGATCGAGTTAGTTGGGTTATATATGTTTGAATTCAAATTGGGTTCAGTTTGATGATTTTCGGATTGGTTGAGGTTCGGGTTGATGAATTTTTTATTAATATATTACGTCAACCCAACCTAAACACATACAAATTGAGACCCTACTTTTAGTTATGTCATTGTTATTATTGAACCAAAAGTCATTGTTCGAAGAAAGTTGGTCTTTGCTTAATCGCAAGCTCTGACTTAACTAACATCGAAATATATTTTTGTTGTGCCTTTTCATTTTAATTTTCATCATTATCTTTCATTTTAAAAATATTTAAAAACACATCTCGTTTGTTTTTTAAAAACTACATATGGAGAGAATTTTAAAAAAATATTTTCAAAAATTTTGTCAAACATTTTTAGATTTTTATAAGTGAAAAAACATAAAGTTTTTTCACTTATAAAAATCTAAAAATGTTTTAAAATGCATGTTGAAACAAAACCTCATTAATTAGTTAGTAACAAAAATGGGAGTTTTTAATTATGTAACAACAATATAATTGTATTACTACTCACTAGACGACAAATACATTATTTATATTGCATCAAGTGTTTCTACATTTTAAACATAATCAAATCGTGGTAGTTGATTATTCAAATATGAGTGGAGCTTCTCATGAAATATAAAAGAACAACATAATAGAATGAGCTGATTGATGAAAAACGAAGTTTTGAGCGTAATATAATCTTGTTCAATGATAGAAGCAAATGAAATATTACATACGACTTTTGATGAATTTAATTATTGATATCTCGCATGACAATGAAAATTAAATGACGATGTAGTTTGATGTATATTAACTGCAATAAAAAAAATGACCTTATTTTAATTTAACGAAAAAAATGTCTTTCAACAACATAACGAAAGAAAAGATGCACAATAATTTCTATTTAGCCTCCTCCAACTCCAGACTTATCTTCTCCTCAAAAAAATGATTTACATTATGGTCTCCGACAAACAAAAACAAAAAGTTTCGATTATGTCAAAGACCGAAGTTAGGTCAGGTCCGCTAAACCTTTCGGATATAAGTACAAAAAAAAAAAGTCATGATATACGCACATCCACGCTACATATTACATTTCACAATTCCTTCTCAAAAACGAAATTACGGAGGGCAATATCAACTAGAAGCTTCCATTGAAGCCCCACACTAGGAATTTGACCAGCAGCCACCGGCCAGGCCATCCCACGAATATAAATATTTATTTACATACGCGTTTCCCAAAACAACCTCCACGTCAGGGGCAAAACCGCCATCTCAGTTATTATCAACTAATAAATAGCCTCCTCCTCTATCTAAGATGAAATTATCCCAAATCTTAACCCCACCTCCATTCCCCAACACACGAATTTAACATTTACCCTAGGGGTTCACCTGTTTCCTCCCGCCGGCTGGATGGAGATCGGATCGGCAACGGAGGCGGCGTCGCTTGGATCGCCGTCCTCGTCTCACGCGGTGGCGGAGCCGTCGTCGGTTGATTCTTTTCCCGGCGCGAGTAGTTACGGCAGCAGTAACAACACGAAAAATATTGATATTAACGGGGCAAGCAAGTACGATTTGTTGGATGATGAGGAGGAGGAGGATGTTTGCCGGATCTGCCGGAATCCTGGGGACATTGATAATCCGCTGCAGTACCCCTGCGCGTGCAGCGGAAGCATCAAGTTTGTGCACCAGGAATGTCTTCTTCAGTGGCTTAATCACAGTAACGCTCGCCAATGCGAGGTTCGTAGTATTTGATTGTTGTGGTTTTGACTTGTGAGTGTTCAATTTTTTTTTAAAATTTCGAATTGTAGTTTGGTTGCTGTGATTTCTTTTGGCATGATTTTATTTCATTTCCAAATGGATTGATGAGAGTTTTGGTGAGTCAAGATTTCCCGGGTACTTTATTTGGTGATTAGGCGGCAGGTAATTAGTTGTTTTGGTTTAGTTTGTACCCAAATGAAAGTGAGAAGAGACAGGAAAATAAATCCCTGACTCTCTTTTGTTTTCCCTTGTGCGAGGTGGAATTGAATTCGATTGTCTGATTGTTCTCTTTATCTTAATTGTCGGTGTACTTTTGTCAACATTATGAACCTGAATTTGTGAGTCAACACATATTTAGTAAGACTTTCATTGTTCAGCATTCTGCTATGAAATATTAATCCCTGTTTTTGAAGAAACGTATAAAAAAGGATATTTATGTACTTGGTGCTTACCTCTTAATTCCGGGACATTCTAAGCCTCACTTGCTGATTTCATTGAGTGTAGGTTTGCAAACACCCATTTTCATTTTCTCCGGTTTATGCGGAAAATGCCCCGACTAGACTTCCATTTCTGGAATTCATTGCTGGGATTACCATGAAAGCTTACCATGTTCTACAATTCTTTCTACGCCTCAGCTTTGTGCTTTGCGTCTGGCTTCTCATAATTCCATTTATCACGTTTTGGATATGGCGGTTGGCCTTTGTTAGAAGTTTTGGTGAAGCTCAAAGACTATTTTTGAGTCATTTGGGTACGACAGTCATTCTTACAGATTGTTTACATGGATTTCTGCTCTCGGCAAGCATTGTGTTCATTTTCCTTGGAGCTACTTCACTGAGAGATTACTTCAGACATTTACGCGAACTTGGGGGACATGATGCTGATAGAGAAGATGAAGGAGATAGAAATGGAGTTCGAGGTGCAAGAAGGCAGGCTGCTCAAGCCAATAGAAATGTTGCAGCCGATGGGAATGCTGAGGATGGTGGAGCACAGGGAATTGGTGGGGCCGGTCAGATGATCCGAAGGAATGCAGAAAATGTTGCAGCTAGGTGGGAGATGCAGGCAGCTCGCCTTGAGGCCCATGTTGAGCAGATGTTTGATGGTCTGGATGATGCCGATGGCGCAGAGGATGTACCTTTTGATGAACTGGTTGGCATGCAGGGACCTGTATTTCATCTTGTGGAAAATGCATTCACTGTGAGTTGTCCTCGAATCTTAATTTCTTTGTGAAAATCGTGATTAGATTGTGTTTATTTTTAAATCATGTTTGAGATTAACTCTGTCTAATTTTTTCTTTTCCAAAATATGCTGCATGGTTGGTTCATTCTATTTCCTTCTCTTTTTCATCAGGTTCTTGCAAGCAACATGATATTCCTCGGCGTTGTGATCTTCATCCCCTTTTCATTAGGACGAATTATACTCTTCTATATGTCATGGTTTTTATCTTCTGCTGCTAGTCCTTTGCTATCCGCAGTTGTACCTCTTACTGAGTCAGCGCTTTCATTGGCCAATCTTACACTGAAGACTGCATTGACGGCTTCTGTAAATTTGACATCTGATAGCAATGAAAATAGTTTGCTTGGTCAGGTTGTCGATGCTCTGAAAGTAAATGCAACAGGACAAACTGAGGTCAACATTAGCTCTGCCATTGCAGCGGACCTTTTGAAAGTTCAGCCTACTGGGGCGTCACGCCTTTCTGATGTCACCACCCTCGCTGTTGGATACATGTTTATATTTGCATTTATTATCTTCTACGTTGGGATTATTACCTTAATTAGGTATTCCAGAGGAGAGCCTTTGACCATGGGGAGGTTCTATGGTTTTACGTCCATTGCAGAAACTATTCCATCCCTCTTCAGGCAGTTTGTGGCAGCCATGAGACACTTAATGACTATGATTAAGGTTGCCTTCCTCCTGGTTATTGAACTTGGGGTTTTTCCTCTCATGTGCGGTTGGTGGCTTGATCTTTGCACTATTAGGATGTTCGGGAAGACAATATCACAGAGGGTTGAGTTCTTCTCAATCTCACCTTTGGCGAGTGCCTTGGTTCATTGGGTTGTAGGAATTGTTTACATGCTGCAAATAAGCATCTTTGTCAGCCTTCTTCGAGGGGTACTTATTGTTCCAAATTAATAATTTCCTATTGTATGTGGATAAAGTAAGGCATTATTTTACATACCCTTGAATCATTTTATATGTCCATGTAGGTATTGCGTAATGGTGTGCTCTATTTTCTCCGGGATCCTGCTGATCCAAATTACAACCCTTTCCGTGATCTGATTGATGATCCTGTCCACAAACATGCTCGTAGGGTTCTGTTGTCTGTCGTTGTCTATGGTAGTTTGATAGTGATGCTTGTATTTTTGCCAGTTAAGCTTGCAATGAGGATGGCTCCTTCCATTTTCCCTCTTGATATTACGTAAGATTGCTTTCCCCGCTTGCAAATGTTAATGTTAATTCGACCTTGCTTAGTCCTGTTAACGGACCAGGTCCTTTCAATTCTTAAGATGACTCTTGTTATTTGCAGGGTATCCGACCCGTTTACTGAAATTCCTGCAGACATGCTTCTCTTTCAAATATGCATTCCTTTCGCTGTCCAACATTTTAAGCTAAGGCATACTCTCAAATCCATTCTCCGGTGTTGGTTTACTGCTGTTGGGTGGGCGCTTGGTTTAACAGATTTTCTACTACCAAAGCCAGAGGATAATGGTGGACAGGAAAATGGAAATGGGGATCTGGGTCGGCAGGATAGAGGACAAGCCCATGCTGCTTTGCAGGAACGTGCTGTGCCCCTTGGACTTGTAAACAGTCCCAGACGTGTAGCAAGAAATACTAATGTTGGAGAGAATGAAGTTGATGAAACAACCGACCCAGAGTAAGTTTGATGGTAACCTATCGTCTGACGTCATGTGTGAGAAAGGGTCAGGCTGCCTTAATTTTACTCATGATTTAAACAGTTAATTTAATATTCCTGTTCTTGCACCTGCCAAATTTTCACTTTGATATGCATCATTTGACCATGGTGTTGGCTGAGTGTCCAATAGAAATTGAGGTGAAATTATATCTATATTGATAACTTGAGTGACCGTATGGCAAAAGTAGTGGTAGAGTCTAATTTTGGAGAAAATAAAATATTTTTCAGCCTAGGGGTGACATCAAATTCATGCCTATTCATGGAAAATGGCCTAAAGAATTTACATGATACCCTAAGATTAAAACATCTTGTCACTTCTATTCATCAGCAAATATTGAAGGTTCAAAATTTTCTAAGTGTGAGGTTTTAGATGATGTGACTGTTAAGTATGGTGTTGAAAGCAAGACAAAAAGGAGATTTACTGGTTCAATTCTCTCACCTTTTCCATTTTGTGAACGAATTTTAAGTGCTAGGCTTCCTTAAAGGAAATTTAAATTCTCTATGGCTTGAGTTTTGGATGAGTTTTTTATTTAACGGCTTGTATGATTCAGCTGTTATTCTATGAAGCTGCCTGTGTTTTCATAAGCATTTTATGTTCTTGCTATGAAGGTGTAGCAAGAATGGGATTGCCGGCTAACTAACATCACACTCAGTTGTTTGATAGTTTTTGCTTGGTTGAGCTTTTCATCAAACTATCTGATTGTTGTTTGAGGGGGTGCTTCAATTATATGTTTGTGTCGCATCAATATATTGAGTTTGGGTGAGGTATTGCAGTACTCAGATGCTTCTGGTGAAACCCTTGGAATTGGTTTTCTCATTAATTTCTTCACCATCTGTTTTAATTTATAGGTTGCAATTAACTGTCAAGTTTACCAATTGATGAATTTGGTGAATCTTAATATGTTATTATCAATTTTATGATTTTTTAAAAAAAAATTATTTAGCCAAATCTTAGCTATGCCTTGTGTATAGCTTATAATTGTATTGACATTATGCGGAAGTTTTGAATCTCATTGTAAAATAATTGTCAACTTTGGCTTTATTCCTTTATACCATCTAATTTAATCTTTTAGAAGGTGGGCCTTTGTGCTCCGAATCGTGCTGCTGTTGGTGGTGGCTTGGATGACCCTGCTGGTCCTCAACTCTGCATTGATAATTGTACCCATTTCAATTGGACGATTACTCTTCAATGCAATCCCACTTCTCCCGATTACTCATGGCATTAAATGCAATGGTATTTTATTGAATGAGTCGATTAATGATCCCCTTTTTATTCCTTTGTTATGAGGCTATGTTAAAATTACTCTCCTTTTCTTTCATTAGATTTGTATGCTTTTGTGATCGGAAGCTATGTTATTTGGACTGCTTTGGCTGGAACGAGGTATTGTATCGAGCTTGTAAGAACCAGAAGAACTCGAGTTTTGCTCAAACAGATTACAAAATGGTGCGGCATTATTCTCAAGAGTTCTTTTCTCTTGTCAATATGGGTAAGAATGTGTTGGTCGGTGATTAAATATTGTCATATGGATTTGTTGTTCTGCTAACATGTGGATCGCTTTAATATTCCAGATTTTCGTCATTCCTGTGTTGATTGGACTGCTCTTTGAACTTCTCGTGATCGTGCCTATGCGGGTGCCAGTGGATGAAAGTCCAGTTTTTCTTCTGTACCAGGATTGGGCTCTAGGACTAATCTTTTTGAAGATCTGGACTAGACTGGTAAGCAGTAGACTTCTTTGTCCATATCTTATCAGGAAAACCTCCTATTTTACTGTGACGAAATTGGTTACCACTTGTCCGCAAATTTATGTTTTATCCAAGTCTTTTGAGTGTAGAAGGGATATTAGATGGTTTGATGCAGGTTGAACTTGTGATTTCATTTTAACAGGTTATGCTGGATCACATGATGCCACTAATGGACGAGAGCTGGCGTATTAAATTTGAAAGGGTAAGAGACGATGGTTTCTCGCGGCTCCAAGGTGTTTGGGTGATGCGTGAGATAGTCCTCCCAATCATTATGAAGCTGCTTACGGCCTTATGTGTTCCCTACGTTTTAGCAAGAGGCGTCTTTCCCATACTAGGGTACCCATTAATAGTGAACTCTGCTGTCTATCGATTCGCCTGGGTGGGATGTCTCATCCTCAGTTTGCTATTTTTCTGCGCCAAACGCTTTCATGTTTGGTTCACCAATCTCCACAATTCTATACGCGACGACCGATATTTGATTGGTCGTAGACTCCATAATTTTGGGGAGAAGTTGGAGAATCAACAATCTGATTCCCATCCTACCCTCGAGAACCAAGATTCCACTGCTAATGGCACCGACGATAATGACAATGAAGACAATCCGGCAGCTGCTGTGGTTGGAATGAGACAAAGGCAAGTTACTCGCTTGGATACTTAAATTTGAAGGTGTGATGTGCTTGTGTATTAACGGAGTAACTGTTTTGAGGCCCAAATGTGACTAATTGATGCCTTTCCGAAGAGTGAAGAGAGGGTCGCGGGTCGAGCACGAGGTTTGGCGAGTTTTGTAAATACTGTACTAATTAGGTCCTCTAGTTCGTATAAAGCTTGTTTATTTAACAGTTTGATTATGACCATAGATATACACGATCTTGGTAGTCAGTTCCATAATCGATCCTGAATTCGTAAGGTTTAAATTGCCTAAAATTCTATTTCATACTAAACATCAAGTCAAATATGATCCTTAAATAACGTCTCGCCGACATTTGGAAGTCGAGTTTTGTTTAGCCAGATAAACTTTTTCACAGTCGTGTTTCTGCACAATGTTTTAAAAAGCTCGCTTAAGCGACGCTTAATCTTGCTTAAAGCTTAATTTTTAAGCTCGATTAAGCGACCGCTTTTTAGAACGGAAGCTTTTATTTATTTTTTAAAATGAAAACATTTTTATAAATATGTATATTTATAGTTTAAAACTTGAATTATCTATTAAATTATATATTTATGGTTAATCTAACATTTTATTTAATGTTTGTCATAAAATAATTAAAATTATAGTAAAAATTAAAAACGTTTTTTTACGCTTAAGCTCGTTTTAAGCTCGCTTAAGCTTGAAGCTTGATCTTCACGCTTCGACGCGCTTCACGCTTTTTAGAACCTTGGCTGACTATTAGCAACTTCAACAACATTTTAGATAAATTGTATTCTAAAAATTAACTCATTTGGAATTATGAATGTAATATCAGATGCATTACAAGTCCATTTTAAAATACTCCAATAAGGGAGGATTTGGAAGACATTGATGATTAGGTTAAATTGACAATGAATCTGAAAAACTATCCAGAACATACATTGGTACCACCAAGATTCCACCCTTCATTCGCACAAGTATTTATAAGACATTTTATAAAAATATTTTTTTTAGTTTTTTTATAATTTTTTTTAAAAATTATTTTATTTTAAGAATAAATGTGTTTAAACTACTACTCTATAAAAATAATATTTTGATTTTAATCAATTATCTTCTATTCTAAAAATATTTTAAAAAACATTTTTAAAAAAAACTATACACAAGATATTTTTCAAAAACATTTTACATAAATCTTATTCAATCACATTCTTTAAATATATATATAATATAAAAACTAAAAACGTAGAACCTAAACTGTAGGATATTAAAAATTAAAAACATTTTAAATATAACTCTTCAAGGAGAGAATATATCTTTTAAGTTTAGCATTTTTTGTCGAATATTGTTCGAAGTTCTAGGATTATATTATTGATGCCAGTTCGATCTTTGTGTTATCTTAGCTCCCCACAACGGAACTAAGTAAACGCATGAATTGTGTCAATAGATACCATATGCTAGTATGCTACCAATCAATCGGACTCAACCTACGACGACAATCAATGAACATCAGGAGGAAATCCAAACATCAACCAAATCAATCCAAAAGAAAGGTTAAAATATTGGAAAAAGAGCACATAAATAAAGGTTCCACACGTCCACACATTCAATATTCAAGTTGCCAAAAAAAAAAATGGATCCAAGGGGGCATAGAAAATCCCAAACTTTGAAGTCTCAAGCATCAAAAGTATAAAACTAAAACCAGCTGCCATTAACTGATGAGACATTGGCACGACAATGTTTCCTCAAACCAAGTCAATCATTCAAAGACAGAGAAGCCAATTGGTCAGCAGGGTTGCCAGCTTGCTGCTGAGACACGTTCCGCAGAACATCCATGGCCTCCGCAACCTTAGCCTTAAGAGCCTCTGGTGACTCCAACAAGTGCAAAACCTCAGTCTGATCCATCTCCAATAGCATGCCTGTCACCTTGGCTGCCATCTCTGGCTCCAATTGTTCCACAAGTGGATACAAATTTTCACCCAGCATCTATGTATGTACCAAAAAACAAACTCATCCGTATCAGAAGACATCACAAGAAAACTATAGGGCCAAAGCCAAGCTGCTTGTGAAGGGTTGAACAACTAAATGACACTAGTTGTGTCCAGCATCTTAACTTAGAAATCAAATACAATCTAACATGCAGTCTATGAAATAAAGGCATACCAAACTTAAAATAGACTCAAATTTGACAAGAATAAATGATGACTTGGACAATTCAATTCAATATTTACTATGTTCGTAGACGCCATATATCCAGAATAGCTTAAAGGGAAAAGAAAATAATTTTTTGGTCATTTGGTGCACTAACTTCTTTGATGGGAAAAGACTAAAAAGAAAAATGACTTAAATTCACATTTAGCCGCAACAATGAGAACATATAAATGAGAGAGACGTGACCATACTCACCGTCCGCTGTTCTGTGGGCGATGCATTTGCAAGTGCAGATGCCAACGCGCCAATTGGTATGGGCTGTGATATTCCCGATTCACGCAACGGCATGCCACCCATTTCATAAGGGACAGGAATCATGCTTCCAGCCATCCCTTGCAAAGAGACATCAGGAATGCTGCGCACAGGGGGGTAGCGATAGCCGCGACCCCTCGGAAGCATCTGCATAAAAGAAACAAATGAAAAAAGCAAGAATTCAAGGGAAAAAAGCAAGAGTAATAGGGCCACAAACCGGCTGCTGCATTACAGGAACAGGCTGTGGGCCTTGTTGCATAGGAACACCGTTGGCACGCCTACCACCAGGACGTGGACCTTGAGGCCCTTGTTGGACCATAGGCACAAACATATTTGGCATGAGAGGCCCACCAGGCCTCATACCAGGAACAAGCTGCTGCTGATACCCAAATCCAGGCTGAAGAGAAAGACAAGGCATTACATGCATCATAAAGATCTCAAACATATTGTCTAATCCGAAGCTGTGCCAGTCGAAATATTTCAAAAACAAATCTACAATTCAAATTCAGTTGCAAGATAATTCTCAGTGACAAACAATGTACCAGTAAAATTAACACTCCCCTCCTATCTCCAAGAACATAAAGTATTTGCAATATTTGTTTCAAACATTGTGTGTCATCCACAACTTCTTTTCCAACATGATCCACTGAACATCGGACTTCGTAAACTAGTATCATGCAAAAATGTAATTACTTGAACCAAGTATCATGTGAAAATATACTTACTTGGGGTGGGAGCATGGCAGGCGGAGGTTGTCCATAAAATATTTGCTGCCCTAGGCCTGGGCCACCAGGGGAGTACATAGGCATGCGAGGAGTGGCAGTAGGCATGACAGAAATTGGACGCATTTGAGCAAATTGGGCCTGAATAAAATGATTGGAAAAATCAATATTTACATCCAATCGTTCAAAAGGTAACAGAAAATTGAGAAGTATAAAACTGAACAACATATAAATGGAGAAACAAAAATAAACTGCTCAGGGGAGACCTAAAAAAGCTTTGCAAAAATGGTGAATGAAAATAGCAGCAGTACAGAACCACAATCATTCTATCAGGTCAACAAGGTTATAATTGACACTTCAGATTTTCAGTTTCAATGTTCCTAGACAATATGTAGTAAGTTTGAAAAACAACCAACAAATACCTGCAACCGTGCTCTTCTATCCTCCTTCCTTTGAGCAAGCGCAACATAAAGAGGTTTGCTAGCAATCATCTTGCCATTCATTTCAGAAAGCTAAAAAAATTTGAAATGAGATCATTAAGTGAGAAGGCAACAAATGAAGAGAATTCACACAAATAAACTCACAGCTCTAGAGGCCTCGTCAGGAGAGGAGAATGCAACAAATCCTGACCCCCTGCTTATTCCTTTGGGATCTCGCATCACCTGAATAAGAATTGGAGCAAATTCAGTAAGCCACAGAATACCAGAGGATTAAATATCAACAAAAACGGTGACACTTTCCAACCAAATTCAAGAATTTTCCACCAACCTTGCATGATGTTATCGATCCAAATGAAGAGAACAATTCCTTGAGTTTCTCATCACTGATGCTATCATCAAGATTTTTGATATACAGATTTAGTCCCTGGGATTTGTCTACTGTTTCCTTCACAGTCTGCTCAAAACGATGTTTCAATTCAGTTTCCCTCTCAGATTTCTTCTGAGCTCTTCCAACATACCATTCCTTATTATCAAATTTCAGGCCATTAAGAGAGTCAACAGCTCTAGAAGCATCCTCGGCATTGTCAAAGTTAACAAATCCAAAGCATCTTGATGTTCCATCTTCATTTCTCATCACCACTGCACTAGTTATTGATCCAAATTCACCAAATGTCTTCTTAAGATCTTCTTCAGTTGTTGATTCAGATAAATTCTTCACAAACACATTGTTAAACACTGTTCTGTCTACCGACATCTCTCTTTCTTGCTTGCGCAGGAATGGTCCCACATAAACTTGTTTTCCATTCAATAGCATGCCATTGAGCTTCTCAATAGCTTTCTGGCCAGATTCCTCACCAGCATATTGCACGAAGCCATAGCCCATTGACTGACCAGAAGAATTTGTAACCACTTTGCAAGAGAGAATGTTCCCAAATGCAGAAAACGTATCATGAAGCCCTTTATGATCGATGTCCTTGTCCAAATTCTGCTCAAACCAATTAAATCATAACAGGTGTTAGCGGTAAGAATTACAGAATGGACCTCACGGTCTGTAACACCATGATGTGCTATGCATGCATGCAAAGGAATATTGCGCGGAAATGTTGGAAGACAAACCTTAATAAAGATATTTCCTGCACCACTTCTACGTATACTAGGGTCACGATGAGAATACATAACCCTAACCGGCTTTCCATTGAGAGGAGTGAAGTTCAGCTCCTCCAATGCTCTCTCAGCTGTCATCAAGAAAAAAAAATTTACAGAAAAAGAAGATAAGAAAGGGATTCTCTGGTGCTGAATGAATAAATTGACATGAAAACGAGTTTACCATTAAGATTAATGGTATGTTGTAACATCATATCTAAAGGATAGGAGTACATTAGTATTTGACAACTTAAACACGATGTGAAATATACCTATCACATGAACCAACGCAAATTAAATGGGAAAATCAAATAAATTTGCTCGTCATTCACAACATAGCACAATATATAGCAGATTAGAAAAGATCCTGAGTCCAAATAATTATCGACACAGACAGCAAAAAAATGACAACTTTGAAGCACTTTCACTCTCCAGAAACAACATGACAATCAAAGACAAAGATACAAGATAGAATGCGCCCATATTATACAAGATAGAATGCGCCCATATTAAATCAAAAATCGAATTATAATAATGGTGCGCAATATTCGAACCATCTTGAGGGTTGCCGTAGTTGACGTAGCCATATCCAAGCGAACGACGGCTTGTCAAATCCCTACAAACCCTAACAGAAACCACATCTCCCATCTGGCTGAACAAATCGTACAATTGCGAATCCGTCACGTTCGCGTCGAGATCACCGACGTAAAGCGATGTGACAAACGGCGCACCGCCGGAGGGAACCGCATTCACAACTTGCACTGGAGTCTGCATCTGAACAGGCGCCGCCATCTCAAAACCCTAAGAGAAAATGATTTTTTTCCTTTTCGGAGAATTTTCTATTTTTTTTTGATTTTTTTTTCCAAATGACTTCCCTCTCCTCTTTCTTATTACCAAAATCAGAGAAAAAAATTCAAAACAGGATTGAAAACGCTTGACCAAAAGTAGAAAGACAATGGTGTAAGAATTTTGGTTTTTTCGCGAGATTTTTTGATTTTTTTGGGTTTTCAGTAATGGGAGGAGAGGGAAGGATGCATAGGTCGGATATCCGACGGAGGGGGGAAGATATCGCCGCCGGACAGACGGGCGGCGACGCCTGAGAGAAGCGGAGAGGAGAGGGGTAAATAGAAGGGCAGTTTGAAACTGCGCACTGCTAAATTTTAGGGTTAATTATTACTGCTTGGAGTGATTTATGAGTCAAGGGTTTCGGATTACGTGTGTAAATTTTGACCGTCGATATTAGAAACTACGATGTCATCCGTCGATTGAGAAAGTGGGTCCCACATTGAGCGTGTTGTTTGATTCTTACATTATCTACGTGTGTTTGAAGTATGAATAATAATATTTTTTTTAGTTTTTCTTTATACTTTTATAGGTTCATCATTTAATTTAATTTATCATTTATTAATTAATATTAATATAAATATATATTAAAATTAATTAATTAAATATTTATTTTTTATTTATTTTAATATATTTATTTCATCTTCCACAAAATGTGTTCATGTGCAATTTCTAGATCATTAATCTATTCTCCAATCCACATCAAACAAACTTATCTTAGCAATTTTGGTAGTTTGTTTTGCAATTTTAGTTTTTATTTTTTTTTATCATCCTATCAATGAGTTGGTAACGACTAATCAGAGGTAGATCAACGGTTAATGAGATCCTAACATATGGGTAATACCTAAATCATATATCCAGTGGTTCCTATTTTTACACATAGACGTAATTAATGATATATTGTTGACGTGAAAAATAATGGAACATTAGATCTATCATTGGGGTAATACACATATGCTAAAAAAAAATAATAAAAATTTTAAATACTATGTAATTAATATTCCTTTTCTCGTCTTTTGAGTTTTATTTTATTTTTTACCTCTTATTCTATTCTCTTTTTTATTTTTTGCCATTTTTCCTTCTTCTCTCACATCCATACATTCTTATTTTCCTCTTATTATTTATTGTCATCAAATATCTAAATTGGTATCTAATGATAAATTTTTATTTACCGAAAATTTTAAAATTTATTTTTATATAACATAAAATGAAATTATAATAACAAATAAAATAAAAAAGCTATCATACTAATTGAAGAAACAACTTCAAAGATCTAAAATATTTATACATTTATTGATTATTGATATTTTTAAAATTTATCATTTAAAATTACATACTCTCTTAGTTTCATATATAATCATTTTTTCATTTATTTCCAAAATATATAGACTTATGCGATAATTAATAATATTTTTCACTTTTTTTATTTATATGTCCATAATCTATTAGGTTTTTTATTAAATACATAAACTACTTTCAATAATTTTTTACACCATATAAGTATTCATTAAATAAAGATAAAAAATTATTTACCAATTGACATTTTCGAAAAAAAAATTGTTAATATGTGTGAAAAATAAGTATATATATATGCGACGAATTGAGTATAAAATAAATTGATATATATATATATATATATATATATATATAATTTTGATCTCCTGCACCCTAGGGTGCAGAAAAACTGTGTGCGACCACTAAAACCCGGTAGTGGGTTTTTGTGGTACAAAAAAACAAACTACCGGGTTTTAGTGGTCGCACACAGTTTTTCTGTACCCTAGGGTGCAGGGGATCGGAGCTATATATATATATATATATATATATATATATATATATATATATTGTATTTGAAGATAGACACACATATATTTTTAAAGTAATAAAATAACATATTTGAAATAAATAAAAGAGAATGAGAAACAACAAAGATATATTATCTTATTTTTATAGTGATTGTGTTTGTGATTATTCTTTCAACTTCTACAACTGTCATAAAAAACCAGTCTCGATGATGGATATTAACCAAACTAGGCTTCAGAGGAAATTAATTGAGGGTGATTTTCTTTTGAATGAATTGATGATATGTATTGAAAGAAAAATTACTAAAAATCTTTGTATTGATGTTATCAGAAAAATTTAAAAACTCTAATGAATGTCGAATTCCTTTAATGTAATTTTTTTTTTCGAAACATACAATTGATGCTTAATTAGATGAATATAAATGATACCATAACTTGTCTTTTTTCTCGTGTCTAGCTTGTAGGCGGCCCCCCATAATTGAAATCCTGGATCCGTCCATGTGACAAATCAACGTCACGTAGAAAAATGACTAACTTTGTTGAAAGAAAAAAAGAAATAAATGTGACAGAGAGTGACATGGAATGAAATTTGTGAAAATTTATGGGTAGGGGTTATAAGAAAATGTTTTGAGGATATGATTTTTCGAGAATGAAAACTTTGGGATTAGAAAAAGGAAATTCATAAAAACGAAGAAATTGAAATTGAAAGGAAAAAAGATCCCAAAGTTACCTTACCATCATTGTTGAGCTTACGGTTGGATTATCGGGCTGCAAAATAAATTGATTTTACTTAGGTTCGAATTAAGTATATTCGAATTCGAACTCGATTCGAAGTTCGAAAATTTCAAATATTTTGGCTCGAACTCAAATTAAAATGAAGTTCGATTTCGGCTCGAAATATTCGAACTAATTCGTGAACTATTCCTTGAATACTAAGGTTCAAGAACTTCGTTCGAAAGCTCGGAATGTCCGAAAGGTTCAAAATATGTATATATGTTTTATATCATTATATTATATTGATAAAATATTAACATTTTGTGAGCGGCTCGCAAACTATCGAACAAAATAATTTTAGCTTGAGTTTGACTTGAAACAAATTAGAACATTTTCGGGTTCGGCACGATTTCGATACGTTCGAATACGAATGAAATATTTATCGAACCTACTCGAAAAACTCGCGAACCGACTCGATTCGTTACACCTAGCGTGAGCTATCAAACAAAATAGTTTTAACTTGAGTTTGTCTCGAAAAAAGTTCAAAGATGTTTGGGTTACACTCGAGTTCGATAAGTTCGAACACGAATCAAATATTTATCAAATCGATTTCAAACGCTCGCGAATCAATGCGGTTATGATATAGCGTTAAAACGGAGTTGGAGGATCACGTGAGAGTAACAAGTTCGAATCATAGTAAGAGATAAATTTTAAAGGTTTTTTTGTACAAATAATATAAAAATATAAAAAAATTTATAAAAATAAAACATTTGTGAAATGTTGACAAATCTATAACAATCCGGTCTTTTTGTCTCGGATTCATCAGACTTTCCGGATTCTGTTTTTTTTTTCTAAAAAAATTGTTTTATTTCACCTAAATAAAATTATTTCATTGGATTGAAAAAAATCGATTGGATCGAGATCTGAATTGAAAATAAAAAAATAATGCGGTTGATAATTTCTAATTATATTCTACTTTGAGTTATTTAATTTAAAATTGACATCTATATCATTTTTATAAATATTTTGATATTTGAATTAAAATATATAAGATGGAATATCTTAAAACAATTTTTCATTAAATACACAACTTTTAATAATTTTTCATAATATTATTGATATTTAATATAGTAAAATCTATTGAAATTTATTTTAAATCAATTGATTTTGTTTTATGTTTCTTGTCTTTTTAAACTAATACCATGAATGATAAAAGTTTATGATTTAAAAGTATATTAGATATATATTTAAATTATTTTAGCGATAAAAAGTTCTAAAAAAATAAAAAAAATCGGAATCCCATGATGAATCCGGCCAGAAAGTCCCGGATTGTTATAGATTTGTAAACATTTCACAAATGTTTTATTTTTATAAAAATTTTATATTATTTTAAAAAAAGCCAAAATTTAAATGAAAGTCACATTCCAAATATATGTAGTAAGACCAAATACCAAGATTCTAAAAAACGTGAAACGTGTCGAAGGGTGAATGTCAAGCTTCAAACTTTTCAAACTTAAGCGAGCTTAGAACGAGCTTAAGCGTGAAAAAACGTTTTTAATTTTTACTATAATTTTAATTTTTTTAAGACAAACATTAAATAAAATGTTAGATTAACCATAAATATATGATTTAATAGATAATTCAAACGGAAATTTGAGGATAGATATGTAAAAGCAAACTTGAGTTTGTGTTCAGTACCTAGGGTAGAATAAAATAGACTGCACTTCCTTATGCCTCAAACTTCTTTTTATTAGCTTCCTATTTCATCTTTCCACTCATTTATCATTTTTATTTTTTAAAAAATCATTAATAATAATAATAATACAACCTCAACCCGAAATCATCATTTCACCTTCTTCACGCTCAACAGAAAACTTCACCAGATAAATCCCTAAGCCCCAAATCATCAACCGGCGACTGGGCCCATCACCGGCCGACTGTGCCAACGACCGGCTAAGTTGGCTCTATATGACTGTCTTTCCGTCGCTTCAACCTCAGGATCGCTTCGCCCCATCTCTTCTCCTCCCTCCACTTCTATGCGCTCCTTGATGCGACCGTAGCTCACCGCCGTCGTAGTCACTCGCCATTAACAAGCATACACACCCTTCTCCACGTTATAGTATTTGTTCCTATTCAATTTTTTAGAATTTTCTCTTGTTCGAAATTGTCATCATCGCTGGGGCCTTCCGCTGATCCGAGAAGCTTTAATCGGTTTGCGCTCTTTCTTAATTCTTATGTTGTTATGTGCTTAAAGTAGGATTTTGGATTGAAATTTGGTGAAGAAAATGTGATCTAATGTTACGATATTTGCATTTGAGCGCTTAGGCTACGGGGTTTTTTTTAAAATTGTAAATCTTCATTGGCTCATTGCAATTTTTCAATAACTCATTTGCTCACGTGATATGTATATGCATTCTATGTTTAAGCAGCATGCTTAGGCTGTGGGTTTTTTTATTTAATTGTAAATCTTCATTGGCTTAAAAAAATTTTAATATCATTTATATGTGAAATTTTAAAAATTTTATTTGTAGTCTTGACAGTTGAAACTAGATTTATCAATGATTTGTATACTCAAAAATTATGTAGACAGTTCAAATAGTTCAAAAATAAAAATCTTCCTTTCGGTTTATTTGTATGTTTTCTGCTTTGTTACCGTGAAATTTGTTTATTAAACTCTTTTAGTTATGAATTATGACAGAAAGTTATTTTTTGATTTAAAAATGGTTCGGAAACGAGTAGGATCTGAGGTGAAAGGCAGTACCCATAGGCCATATGAGACACCAAATCGTTGCTCTGCTACAGTATTTTGAAGTACAATAGAAGAACTTTCATCTGTAATCGGGAGAAGACAACTACAGTGGATAAATGATTCTCCATTCTCGAAATGGTTAAAGATGCCAAAGCTTAGCTTTAGTTGTTTGAAGGTTGAGACAGTGTTGAAAAGGTTTGATGTTCAGTCTCTGTCCTTCAAATTTGGCGATGGTAGTGTATTGGTTCCTTTTAAATCGTTAGAGTTTTCCATTGTGATGGGGTTAAAGTATGTTGGACAACCGATAAATATCGATTTGAAAATAGAATCTTCCTTTATAACTCGTTATTTTGGGGGTAATGTAAGCAAGGTGATTCGGTCAAGTATGCTCGTGATGACCCTTTTATATGGAATTATCAGACTGATTGCAACATAGATGGTACAAGGGCACACATTGCTGCAGCCATCCTAAGTGACAAATATGGTTTGATGAAATGAGTTCAAGGAAATTAGAATGGAGTGAACAATTATTTTTGGTATATTTTGTACTGTATTTTGATCAGATGGATAACTGTGTTGGTGTAGTTGGTAGTGTATTTGGTAGTGTTGATGAAGTCGGTACTGTATCAGAGAAATAAGAACGTTTTATACTTCATTTTCTACACAATGTACTACTGATCAATATAACTGATACTGTGTTTCTGACCATGCACCAACAATGTAGCATACCACAACAAGACATTATTATACTTATTTTTCAAGCTCAAGTACCATGTAGCAATATAATTGGTACCGCGTTTCTGACCACTCACCAACACTACCATGGAAAACATGTACGGAAGATGTATAAAATTTAACAAAACCTCATACCACAATAAGACAATATTATACTTAATTTTTAAGCTCAAGTACTATGGAGCAATATAATTGGTACCGCGTTTCTGATCATGCACCAACACCATCATAAAAAACATGTATGAAAGATGTACTAAATTCAACAAAGTATCATACGATGATAAGATTGTATTATACTTAAATTGCAAGCTCCAGTACTACAGATCAATGCAATTGGTACCACGTTTCTGACCATGCACCAACACCACCATGAAAAACATGAATGAAAGATGTACCAAATTTAGCAAAGTAGAATACGACAATAAGGTATTATTATACTTAATTTTCAAGCTCAAGTACTACGAAGCAATGTAATTGATACCACGTTTCTGACCATGCACCAACACCACCATGAAAAACATATATGGAAGATGTACCAAATATAACAAAGTAGCATACGACAATAAGGTTGTATTATACTTAATTTGCAAGCTCAAGTACTACGAAACAATGTAATTGGTACCACGTTTCTGACCATGCACCAACACCACCATGAAAAACATGAATGAATGATGTACCAAATTTAACAAAGTAGAATACGACAATAAGGTATTATTGTACTTAATTTGCAAGCTTAAGTACTACAGAGCAATATAAGTTGTACCGCGTTTTTGACTATGCACCAACACCACCATAAAAAATATATATGAAAGATGTACTAAATATAACAAAGTAGCATACGACAATAAGGTATAATTATACTTACTTTGCAATCCTAAGTACTATAGAGCAATATAATTTTTACCGCGTTTTTTATCATGCACCAACACCACCATGGAAAACATGAATGAAAGATGTTTAACAAGTAGAATACCACAACAAGGTATTGTTATACTTAATTTGCAAGCTCAAGTACTACGCATCAATATAATTGGTACCGCGTTTTTGACCATGCACCAAAACATGTGATATTCATGGTTGATACTACTATATTAGACATTTGATGCGTAAACATATGTTAATCACCATTGATATTACAAAATTAGGACATTGGATGCATAGATAAGATTGTTTTATCTATATGTTGTTGCAAATGAAGTACAATATGATCGTACTGTGGTATGCTAGTTTGTTAAATTTGGTACATCTTCTATTCATGTATTTCATGGTGGTGTTGGTGCATGGTCAGAAACGTGGTATCAATTATATTGCTCCGTAGTACTTGAGCTTGCAAATTAAGTATTATACAACCTTATTGTCGTATTCTACTTTGTTAAATTTGGTACATCTTTCATTCATGTTTTTCATGGTGGTGTTGGTGCATGATCAGAAACGTGGTACCAATTACATTGCTTCGTAGTACTTGAGCTTGCAAATTAAGTATAATAATACCTTATTGTCGTATGCTACTTTGTTATATTTGGTACATCTTCCATATATATTTTCCATGGTGGTGTTGGTGCATGGTAAAAAATGAGGTACAAATTATATTGCTCCGTAGTACTTCAGCTTGCAAATTAAGTATAATAATACCTTATTGTCGTATTCTATTTTTTAAATTTGGTACATCTTTCATTCATGTTTTTCATGGTGGTGTTGGTGCATGATAAAAAACGTGGTACCAATTACATTGCTTTGTAGTACTTGAGCTTGCAAATTAAGTATAAGACAATCTTATTGTCGTATGCTATTTTGTTATATTTGGTACATCTTTCATATATATTTTTCATGGTAGTGTTGGTGCATGGTCAAAAACGCGGTACAAATTATATTGCTTCGTAGTATTTAAGTTTGCAAATTAAGTATAATAATACCTTATTGTCGTATTCTACTTTGTTAAATTTGGTACATCTTCCATTCATGTTTTTCATGTGGTGTTGGTGCATGGTCAGAAACGTGATACCAATTATATTAATCTGTAGTACTGGAGCTTGCAAATTAAGTATAAGACAACCTTATTGTCGTATGATATTTTTTTGAATTTAGTACATCTTCCATACATGTTTTTCATGATGGTGTTGGTGCACGATCAGAAACGCGGTACCAATTATATTGCTCTGTAGTACATGAGTTCAAAAAATAAGTATAATATTGTCTTGTTGTGGTATGCTACTTTGTTAAATTTGGTACATCTTCCATACATGTTACAAACACACACAATGAATACATATGCATGTGTTTGTTAATCACCATATATGCTACTAAATTATATATTATAAGTATCATTGATATCCATTCTTGTAAGTTGGTATAAAATCCACATGAATTTGTAGTGCTATTTCATACAATATGTAGTATAATGTAACCAAATATTTGGTACAATAAAAGCTGTGTTGTGGTACAATAAACACCATAATGTGCTATATATTCATTGTATCTAACATGCAAACTACAAAAAGTATCTCAAGACATATGGTTATCCAAAATATATAATTTATAGCGTAATGAGTACCGACAAAAATAGCCCCATCTAGCAACTATATGTCTTCCTTGCATGTTTTGTGATTGTAACCGACAAAAACAACCCATCTACATACTATATTGCTTCTTTTCAGTTTTTGCGATTATGACCAACAAAAATAGCCCATCCACATACTATATTACTTCCTTGAATTTTCTATGATTATGCCCCGGGTTGTGACACCATGCACACTTGATAACACGTTTCTTTACTTGAGACCGGAATCTTTGTGTCCTTTTACGTCCTGGCTGCGATCGGACATCCGGCGGTCTAATTATATCGCCATTAGAATGTGGTAAATCAGTATCGATGTCGAATGTAGGGATTGAATTGACAACTACCGCATAAGCTCTCCGATAATTTTTAACTTTGTTGTAAGAGTCACAAAAGTCATATATTGACAAACCCTTTGATTCAATCGCAGCACGAGCATGATTACAAGGGATCCCATTAATTTTCCAGATTCTACATGAGCAACTCCAGTTTCCCAAATCCACTGCACAACTTTTATCACCATCAAAAACCTCAAAAAGCCATGAACTAGACCTATCAACCTTCAAATTCAAAGATTTAGTGTAGTTTTGTAACAAATTATTTTTTGGCTTAGGACATAGGTTTCCAACCATTAGTAGAGATGACTCTCATCATGTTCATAATTTGTAACTGTATGGTATCAATAATGGATACAATTGGCAAATGTCTTGCGGGTTCAACCCGACTATTCCAATATTCTACTTTATTGTTGTTGATTATGCCCCAACTATTCTCACATCCTCTTGTATTGTGAAGATAAACAAATGCTTATTGTATGAACAACTTCCTAGCAACATCATACCACCTTCAATATTGACTTCAATATCTTCACACAGAAAAAAGAGTGTTATTGTTACAATATTAATGAAGATAAATATTAGAACTTCTGGGCAGTTTCTTGTAAATACGCATAGAAAACATTGCTGTTATTGGTTCCATTGTTCAACTTTTCCTTATAAACAAATCCTTATAACTAAAATATATCATGAAACACAACCAATCCATAACATATAAACACAAAATAGACCTTTTGGGATGACTTTCACCTCGACAATACTATTTGTTTTTTTAAGTAAACTCAACCACTGCTAGTTAAAAAAAAAAAGTTTACTTTGGGAATTTTCCCAAATTTACTGAAAAATAAACAATGACAACCATCCATTTACCATAGTTCAAAATCGATAACATAACCAAATTCAAAACAATAATGAACACAAAAATGCAAAATGTACAAATAAAAGCAAGATAAAAAAAATCTAACACAAATTGTATAAAAAGTGGGACAAACAGAACAAACAGATCAGAAAAAACTCACTCCCTCATTTTCTTTGCTTTAGCTCGTTGTCCCTCTTCGTCGCCCCTTCCAAATCTTTTTCAGTAGGTGTCGCAGGCCAAAGGGTTCCTACTGCCCATGGGTTTTGCGTAGGTTCTCTACATTGAGGAGAATATGGAAATCTGTCGAGAGAAATTGAGGGAGGAGATAATAGATGGAAATGGGTGGAGAGAAATTGAGGGAGGAGAGAAAGATGAAAATCGGCAGAAAAGGATGGATACAAAGTGGGAAGAAAAGATGGCTTGTATGAAAGAGATGAATCAAATTACATTGCCTAATAAAATAATAAAATTAAGAAAAATATTAAATAAAATATGAACTAGGGAGTGAAAAGAAAGTTTTTGATGTATTAGGTAGTGCATAATACAATATTATGACATAGGGACTGAACATGAAAACCAATTTGTGATTGGGTATTTATCTCAAGTTGCCCCTAATTCAAATTCTAAACTATAAATATACATATTTATAAAATGTTTTCATTTTAAAAAATAAATAAAATTTTCCGTTTTAAAAAGCAGTCGCTTAATCGAACTTAAACGTATTAAAGCTTAAGCGAGATTAAACGTGCTTAAGCAAACTTTTTAGAACACTGCCAAAATACCATATAATACCGACAAGTACGAATTTGATGTTTGCTGTTAGGTTCGAAATAAGGGAAGTAAACTAATGGAATCGAGTCGAATACTACCCAACACCACCATACAAAAGGAAACACAACACCATACAAAAAGAAACAGATCGAGTCATCAAAATTCACCTCTAAATATATGTAGTAAGAACATGTAATTATCTTCGATGTATATCAAACTACATCCTCTTCGCAAGCTTCAACACTCAAAACCAACAATTACACCAAAACTTCCAGGGAAGTTAATCAATTATTGGATGAAAGATCTTAGCTTGCGTCAAGTAGCTCAATAGCCGAAACAACTTCCTCTATATTTTGGAATTGTCTCCTGTCCTTGAGCAGGGTCTTGGTGAAATTTAGAGCTTTACGTTCACAATCTGCTCGTTTGCCAGCCTCTATGATCGATTCGAAATCTTCAACGTGAGCTACGCCAACAATTCTCCTGTAAATCAACCAGAAAACTCTCAGGTTAATTTGACTCTGAAAAATCAGGCATACAGAGGAAATGGTAACTATCTGTACAGTCTCATTAGACTGCTCAAATATTTCAATATAACTTCAAGACATGTCCCGTTTAACACAAAGGTTATTTGTATTTTTCTGACAGATTAATAAGTCTGAAAGCTCAAAAACAAAGAAAGACTACAGTTCAACAAAAAGAAATGTTTTACTAACCGGATCATCTTGGCAGCACCGAATCCCAGAGTGTCATGGAAAAGATTGTCCATATATTTTTTCTTTATCAGAATCTGGAGGTCTAGATTACTATAAATTTCTGGGAGATATGCTTCACCAGGACCATCCTTGTGTTTATCCCAAAGAGCGGTGAACTTCGTGTAGAAGAGGTTCCAAGTCTCCGAGATTGTCTTCAAAATCCACACTTTGTACAGCTGATTTAAATTATCAATTATGTAGACCAGGTTCACAAGCCATTAAGCTAGAGAATATGTAATGCTCAAGAAATAATCTGATGAACATCATAGTTTTCTGAAGGGTGTGTTTGTGCATTCAACAAGAAGTTCTTTGCAGTAAAAAAAATGGCAAAAAAAATAAAAAAATAACAACACCTACATTTTTCAACAGAAGCAACCTCACACTTATTTTAGATCAAAAGTGTGACTAGCAAGAATCAATGCCATATCCTAAAGTTGTATTCAGGATTTTAATATTAATATCACCAGCATAAAAGTGTGACTAGCAAGAATCAAAGCCATCTTAAAGTTGTATTCAGGATTTTAATATTAATAATTACCCGCATGATACCAATCTTCCATGAATCAGTACTGTAACCATGGGCCATCTGTAGCTACCAATGCTTGATTGAAAATCATTATTAAAAATAACATTCATCTGGGAAAAAGAGTTGAACAATACTAAAACCCAGGATGAAAATTGTGTTTTCAGGAGCTCAAGACACAGAGAAAGGGTCAGGAGAATAAATTTGTAGATTAAAGAATGAGAAAACAATGTATATACATAATACTATAAAACTGGCATAATAGACCGAACAAAATTAATATGTTAAATTACGACTGAAATATTTGTATATAAGACCATAGGGACAAAACCTACTTTTCGATCAGCTCCCTCATTTGAGTGTCCATCTTGTGCAAAATAAGCCAAAATCAGGTTTCCAATAAAAGCTCCTACATCAAATCCCATAGGCCCATAGAAAGAAAACTCGGGATCTATAACTTGAGTAGATTCAGTAGTAACCATGACAGAACCCGTATGTAGATCACCATGTATAAGTGCTTGGGTTCTTTCACAGAATCTGAACAGGAAAGATGCCAAACAAAAAGCAAACATTTTGTGTCACATCATACAGCAAAAGGTAGAAGAATTACATAAAATATGAAGAACCGGCATCCAAATATGCATTTTACTTGGATTTTAGCTCAGCGATTTCAAGTTTCAAAATGTTATCCCCCCGAACTGCCTCAGCATCAGCATCAAGGTAAGGGGTTGTCCATCGGTTGTACTCAGACACTTTATAGGGGTCAGAAAAAATGACCTGTTCAGTGAGTCTACATAACTCCACATTTCCACAATACTTTGCAACTGCCAATAAAAGGTAAGAAAATGGTTGCATCAGTTGAAACATTCAACAACGGTTAAAAATGAATTCTTAGGACAAACTCCAAATCTATTGAAACAATGACAAAGAGTACTCCACATGTTCAAAACTCTCGCACCATGAAACCTTACATATTTTGTAAAGTTGGTCTTAGTTGTTAGTAGCATAACTTTTTATTTTTCTTGTAGTGATAATTTTTATGACAGTCCTACCATGATTACACAAGATGGTCATCAAAAGGAGTAATGCCAAATACAAATTATGCATTAAGATGCATGCTTAAACATAACCATAAAATAAAAATCAGTTTCACGTGGTTCAATAGCTTACCTGCACTTTTATGGTCGGTGGTGGTCAGATAAAGTAAGGAAGTATAAAACAGCGTTTTGGCCATATATTCGGACATGTGTTCAGCAAGTAATGGGTACTCAATCCCAGCTATCAATCCTTTTCTTAAGATTATATGTGGTGGCTTTAGGTATCGCATGCCAATCAAACACATTGTCCGGTCGAAATGGTACACTTCAGGAACATGTTCAGGACACAAACGACCATGTTCTTGCAAAGTTGATGCTTCAAAATAGGCACGCTCCTTTGTCATAGGCCATGACTCCCCTATACAACGAATATATGGAAGAGCCTGTACAGATTTTTAGCCAGTTTAAAAAAGATGAAAATAGAAGTTCTCAAAAAGCAGTGTTGTAAATGGCGGGAGGCGGTGGCGGGGCGGTCCGTGACCGCCTACCGCCTAGGCACCACCTAGGTACCGCCTAGGCAGTTGAATTTTTTTAGCATTTTTTTATATGTAATCACATATATTAATCATCTTTATTATACTAACACCCCATAATATCAAATAATATCATTAGACTTTGGTTTAAATTATGTAAAAGTATGTTAAATATACAAAACCTAACCTAAAGAGGCTTGCTGGCGGCGGCGGGCGGGCGGGCAGCGGGCCTAGTGGCTGATGGTGAGAAGACTTGAAGCAAAAGTGAAAAACAAAAGAAAGTGGGTAGTGTTTTCAAGTAACTAAGGTGTTAAAATTGGTAGACTTTGACTAGGTTTTTAAATTTAGTTGACTCTGAACTTTGACTGAAATTTAAAATTTGTTGATTGCCTTGACCGCCTCACCCGCCTGAGCGCCCGCCTCGCCCGCCGGACAGCTTGGGGCTGCCTGAAGAGGCCGCCTAATGCCAAGGCGGGGCGGTTGAGGGCTGCCTACTGCCTAGGCACCGCCTAGGCGGCCGCCTCAACCGCCATTTAGAACACTGCAAAAAAGCCACTGACATAAAATTTGACAGTATACACAAGATTCCAAGGCACTTGCACCTCGGCCACTGAAGATAGAGAGAGTAGATAGAATTCTACTAGGAAAAGTGGACGACACCCAAAGTGCAAGAAGTGCTTCTAGTATAAGATAACTAACAAACTAGCACCCAAAAAAATAAAAATAAAAATGAAATAGAAGGTACTTCTTTCCGGGTAAAAAAATTACCATCATTTTCTTTTCCCTCAATTTATCACTAATTTTAGTATCAGAACACATTAGATTGATATGATGAAAGGAAGAGCAAAACATCATTACAAAAGCACGCTCATACCAACATGCTGCCAAGTTCTTGAGGAGTCTAATAAATAAATAAATTTCGGACATTGTAATATTTGAACATAATAATAGTTGTTTCGCCAAGTTTCCACCTTTTCTGTGATTGTCATGATCACAAACCACAGTAAGACCAAAAAATTGGGGCAATAGATCCTAGAAATGTGAAAAATTCTACCAGCAAACATAGAAAATTACATCCACAAATCAAATCCTACGAGTAATAAAAAAAAAAAAACTAAGCAAAACCCACTTCAAGATCATGAAATCATCCCACCAAAAACAAAAAAAACTCGACGCACAACAAACATTTCCTACCTGCTTGATGACCAAAGAGCCCGCTGGAGCAATAACAATGTAGACGAAGTTAAGATTTCCATCGCCCACTTCTTTGATTTCCAAATCATCGAACTGGTTTCCCAGCTTCGCTGCCAGAGAAGGGGTGGCCTTCAAGTACTCCACCAATATCTTCTCGTCCAGCGGCCGAAACCCGTCGAAAGCCATGCCTTTAACTGCGGTGACGACAGCTCAAAGACTTTGTGGAGTGGCGGAAGGGCGTGTATTGAGCATTTTGAATGGGGAAAGCAACGGAGGCGTGGATTGCGAGGAATTTGCAAATGAATAATGATAATTTGACTCGATTATTAGTGGTAAAGGAATGAGATTCTTGGTTAATCTATCGCGCACAGCTAAATGCATTGAATCTGGTCATTGTTTTAGAGCCAAAACGTAAAGACAAGTCAATCCCAAGTCCAGTCCAGATGAGATATGCGAGGAAATTCAATTCAATTATGTCATGAGTTTGTATTTCATGTAATTTGAAAAAAAAATTCTGTAAGGGTGAATTATTATTTTTAATCTTTTTAATGACATGAGTTCCAATATAATAATAATTAATACATGATTAAAAGAGTTATTAATACCAAAATGAGTTCGAAACATCTATCTCAGATAAGACCTTCTGAAGGTTGTATGTACAATCATATCAATAAATGTAGAAAGTGCACGGATATGTGGTAGATCGGAACCTCCGAAGTCTAGTTCGAACTTTTTGAACCCAAGTGTCCACTGAATTATCAAAACATTGTTGATCTGTCGATGTATGCAACAATTGAATCTTTCGATCGATGTATCTAAATAACTCATGCGGATTTCATATTCAAGCGTGAACTTGTATGTTTTTCTCTCGAATTCAGTCCATATATCGAGTGTTTTTTAACCATATAATCGAGGGTCTTGTTAGAAATTGACTTGAACCTAGCTCACCTCAAAAACTAGCTTAAGAAGGAGGTTTGTCCTTGTTTATATAAAGTGCTCCCAGGTTATTTATCCAACCGGTGTGAGTGAGACAAACTTAACACATCAACACACCCCTCATACGTCCAAAATGAAACGAATGGAGCGTAGAGACATTAACGGGTGTAAGGCCCGGGATGATTTAATTTTAATCCAAGAATATTTAATTTGGGAATATTTAGAGTTTAGAATTAAATTCTAATATTCTTAAATTGAAAAGGATTGAAATTGAATTAAATCGCTTTTTCGGGGACTGAATTGCAAATAATTGAAAATTCAAGGACTAAACTGCAAAATAGCTTATATATATCTTATTCATCAGATTTTAAACGGCAAAAAGGCAGAGAAGAATAGAGAAAATCGTTCAAACCCTTCCCCAACTCCATTTTCAGATTTTCGCTCCGTAAAAGCTTCGATAACTTGCGTTCCGGTTATCAGAAATTCAAAAGAAATATATATCCGCGATCACAGCTCCGAGACCTTCGATTTGGTACAAGTTTGATTCACATATCTCAGATTTTATTTTTATGTGAAAGATGGAAATTTATGATTTTATCATATATGCGTATATCACCTGTATCGATCGTATATTCGCAGACGGTTCGGAAAAAGACTGTCGTTTGGATTTTATATGAATTTAGCAAGCATAATTCGAAACCTACTTGATCTGAATATGATGTTCTTGGCTGGTTTGAGTTGATATAAGGGATTTTCTTGATTGATATATTGAGTTGATTATGGTTTGGATTGCCGGTTTGTAGCCGTTACGCCGTCGATTCGAGAAATGTCAAGACTTTGATATGATTGATTCAACGAAGCATGTTTGAGTTGTATCTGATCTTGTTAGCTCTTTGACATATTATTTCTCAGCTTTCAATCAAGAAATTGACGACTCGAGATTGCCGGAATCGAATCGGAAGGGAAGTCAAAAAGGTTTGAAGTTGTTTAGTTGAAACTTTGACATACTTTAGAACAGATTTTGATAGATGCTTTTCCTATGATCTTTGTAGACTTGAAGTATTATCAGACACGAATTTGAAAGGTATAAATGACAGCGAATCCAGATGGGATAGAACGCTTGAAATAGCTTTCATTTCAAGTATTCCCATGTTAATCACATACTTGCTTCTTTATGTTTCTTATGTGATTACTTGTTTGTATTGCTTTGCTTGCTTATATGCTTAGTTGTTCAAGATGTGTTTTATAGCTTTTAATGCATACAGCTTATGTTACATTCATCTTGAATTCCAGCCTAAAAGCACAGAGGGTTAAAAGCCTAGAGTGCATTGACGTTTGGTGAATTATAGTTGAGTGGCATGGATTGCAGCCTTCGCTTTCAGAGCCAGAAGACTCTCTATAATCGTACCAAAGTCAGAGGACTAAAATACTTGATGCCGCCTCGAATGGGAGTGTCGGTGGTTTGATAGTTATTTTATTCCTCGGGATCCCAAAGAACTAAGTTTTATTGATATCAGCTTGATAGCATTCCTTTGCCATTTGCATTGCATTCACGTTTATTATCTCGCGCTTTATGTTGTTTATACTGGGATTTTATTCTCACAGGAGTTATCCGGCTATTGCTTTGTTTTGTATGTGTGCATGACAATAGGTGGGGCAGGAGCTAGTCAGAAGAGACAAGGATAACTCAAGCTAGACGTGTAGCAAGTGAGGACACGGGTTTAGCAGCAAGTCTTGTCGTTTGTGTTGTTGAACAATGCTAGAAAGATACAAGAGCTTTGTATATTATGGCTTGAACACATGCTAGTTGATGTATATCATGTTTAGCAGTTTCTAACAGCTTATAAGATGGCATGTAGTGGTTGTTGTAGCATATATGCATGTTTATATTAAATTTGTACAAGGCTTGACAGCAGAATTTGACAGCAGAAGTTGCTGAAACCTGTGCTCGCTCGATCGGTAGAAATGCACCGATCGAGCGAGGCCATATTTTGGCAAAACAGAGGAATCGAGCAATGTGCTCGCTCGATCGGTAAAAATATACCGATCGAGCGAGGCATGGAATTCTGAAATAGAGAGCTTGAGCACTTGTGCTCGCTCGATCGGCAAAGTTTTACCGATCGAGCGAGACCTCCTATCTTTTTAAATTTTTTTTTTAGCTCTTGTTTCTTTAATTCTTTTAAGTACTTGTTTAATTATTAATTACAATAAATTGCGCCCTAAGATAAGATTAGCAACCCGGGTCCCCACAACAGGTGGTATCAGAGCATAAGTTTCTGGAATTAGATAGAAGTTGATGAGCGGGGTAGATTGAGTCTGTCTGATTGTTTGATAGTGCATGAGATTACATGTTGTATCTGATTATGTGCATTATTTGCTAGCATGCTTGATATTGCAATAATTATGTGATTGCATGATTATGTGTTTTTATTGCTACTGCATGCTATCAGTCAGAACCTGAATTCTCATGAAAATGCATGAGAATGCTTATCAGAGAAGGATGGAATAAATTGCTGCATATTATATCGTTTATGCACTAATCTGTTTGACAATCAGATATGCCTCCCCGTAAAGCACCGGCCATTAGACAGCCATTAGTGGTTCCTCCAGCTGAACCAGCACAAGTACCACCGCCAATTGTTGAAACCCAGAATGCACAGGGTAGTACATCTACTGACCCGTTGGATCCTACTGCTACTCCAATGGAGACTTTATTGAAGCGATTTCAGTTTTTCAAACAGCCAAAATTGAAAGGAACGGAAAATTCAGTTGATTGTGAAAGTTGGCTCGAAGATATAGAACAGTTGTTTGAGTCCCTAGACTATACAGATGATCGTCGTATCCGATTGGTGATACATCAACTACACGATGTTGCTAAAATTTGGTGGATTACAACAAAACGGGCATTAGAACAAAGAGGTACGATTATCACCTGGCCTGTCTTTAAAACTGAGTTCTATCAACGTTTCTTTCCAGTCTCCTACAGGAAGGATAAAGGTGCTGAGTTTGCCAATCTAAGGCAAGGAAATTTGAATATCGAGGAATATATGGCCAAATTTTCAAGTCTGTTGAAGTTTGCTCCACATATAGCTGCGAATGACGAAGCAATGGCGGATCAATTTATCAATGGCCTTAATCCAGACGTGTTTACCTTGGTGAATAGTGGAAGACCAAATACTTTTGCTGACGCCTTGAACAAAGCTAAGGGAGCAGAAGCAGGTATATTGCGACAAAGAGGAACACCGTTCATTCCCCAGCCAGTACCACAGCCTGTATCAGCATCACTTCCACAGAATCCGCCACAGTTTCAGCAACCATCTCTCAGATTTGAGGGAGGAAGCAGTGGCAGAAAGGATTCTTGTTTACTGGCTTCATATAATTCAGAAAACACTAGTTTTCTCGTCCTTCCCTATTACCAACAAGAATATACGCCTCAAACCCAAGGTCATTCCGTATGGAGACTCAATCAATCGAGAGCTAGCATTAGAGAAAGTAATATAGATTCAGGCCGAAAGGGAAACAGTTTAAGCGGGCAGGTAGTAGTTCTTCCAGTTCTAGTGGACAGAGACAGTTTGCTACAGGTCAGAGAACTGGTGAAACAGGAGTCTTTTGCAGTAAGTGTGGTGGAAGACATTCAAGTGATCAGTGCTAGGGTGTGACAGGTAATTGCAATATTTGTCGTCAACCAGGTCATTATGCCAAGGTATGTCCTCAAAGAGCTATAGGTGAAAGTTCTTCTCGACCAGTACCTCAGGCAGAAAGGCAATCAGTGCATTCCTTCCAGCATCAGCAACCTCAGCAACAGACCAGAGCAGGAGGAAGTCAAACTGTGACTCAACCTACTAGACAACAGGCTCGAGTTTTTGCACTACTGAGGAACAAGCTCAGGCGGCACCTGATGATGTCATAGCAGGTAACTGCTTTATTTCTGGTTATCCTGCCTATGTTTTGATAGATACAGGTGCATCACATACATTCATCTCTGAACAATTTGTTATGATGCATTCGTTATCTTCTAAGCCATTGCCTGCTGTTGTTTCTATTTCTTCACCTTTGGGTGAAAGTATTATATCTGTTCGAATGATTCGAGATTGTGCTTTGCAATATGATGGGAATGTGATTGATATCGATTGTATAGTACTTGGATTATCAGATTTTGATTGTATTGTCGGTATAGACATGTTAACCAAGTACAGGGCGACTGTGGATTGTTTCCAGAAAGTGGTTAGATTTAGACCAGAAATGGCATCAGAATGGAAATTTTACGGTAAGGGTTCCCGAGCCAAGATCCCTTTGATATCTGTGCTATCTATGACCCGTTTATTCCAGAAAGGTGCAGAAGGATTTCTGATTTATGCAGTCGATGTATTGAAATCCAGTCCAGCAGTAACAGATATTCTAGTTGTGCATGAATTTGCTGATGTATTTTCTGATGAAATTCCTGGTTTACCTCCAGTACGATATATAGATTTCAACATTGATTTAATGCCAGGTACAAAACCAATATCCAAAGCTCCTTACAGAATGGCACCTATTGAATTGAAGGAGTTGAAGAATCAATTGGAAGATTTGTTAGCCAAGGGGTACATTAGACCGAGTGTTTCACCTTGGGGCACTCCGGTACTGTTTGTACGAAAGAAAGATGGTTCCATGCGCTTATGCATTGATTATCGGCAACTGAATAAGGTAACCATCAAGAATAAATATCCACTGCCTATAATAGATGATTTGTTTGATCAGCTACAGGGTTCAGCTATCTATTCGAAGATTGATTTGCGATCTGGATATCATCAGCTGAGAGTACGAGATGAAGATATTTCTAAAACTGCTTTCAGAACAAGGTATGGACATTATGAATTCATTGTCATGCCTTTTGGTTTAACCAATGCTCCTGCAGTATTTATGGGATTGATGAATCAGGTATTTCAGAAATATTTGGATGACTTTGTCATTATTTTTATCGATGATATCTTGATCTATTCCAAGAATGTACATGAGCATGCTGAACATCTCCGACTCATTTTACAGACTTTGAGAAATGAGAAATTATATGCCAAGTTATCGAAATGTGAATTTTGGTTGCAAAAAGTGGTGTTTCTTGGGCATATTATTTCAGGTGATGGGATTTCAGTGGATCCAAGCAAGGTAGAGGCTGTTCTGAATTGGCCTAGACCTACATCAGTGCCAGAAATACGAAGTTTTATGGGCTTGGCAGGTTATTATAGACGCTTTATCAGAGATTTCTCCAGCATTGCAAAGCCTATTACGCAATTGACTCAGAAAAATAAGCCGTATGTCTGGACTGAAGCATGTGAAATGAGTTTCTTGGAGTTGAAGAAAAGGCTTACAAGTGCACCTGTCTTGACAATTCCTTCAGGTACAAGTGATTTTGTAGTATATTGTGATGCTTCTCACAAGGGTCTGGGTTGTGTGCTTATGCAGAGAGGGCATGTTGTTGCTTATGCTTCGAGACAGTTAAAGCCACACGAGACTCGATATCCTATCCATGATCTGGAGCTTGCCGCTATTGTCTTTGCATTGAAGATATGGCGACATTATCTTTATGGTGAGAAGTTTGAAATCTTTTCGGATCACAAAAGTTTGAAATATCTGTTTTCGCAATCAGAATTGAATATGAGACAGCGTAGATGGCTTGATTTATTGAAAGATTTCGATTGCGAGATTAAATATTATCCAGGAAAATCTAATGCAGCTGCAGACGCCTTAAGTAGAAAGGTATGTTCTTTATCCTTGTCTACGATAGGTGTATCTCAAATGGTGGAAGATTGTTGTATTTTTAGATTAATATTTGAAACAGATATGCAACCTATCCGTGTTTGTGCTATACAAGCTGAGCCAGAACTTTTGATACGAATCAAAGAAGCACAGAAAGAGGATCAGAATATTCAGAATTCTATTGCTATGGTCAAAACTGGACATAAATCTGAATATCAGGTCAGTGCTGATGATGTTTTATATGTGAATAACAGATTGGTTGTTCCAGATGTTTCAGACTTGAAACAGCAGATATTGAAAGAGGCTCACAGCAGTCGATTTAGTATTCATCCTTGTGGCTGGAAAATGTATAATGATCTGAAGACACAGTATTGGTGGAAACAGATGAAAGCAAATGTCACAGATTTTGTGTCTAAATGCTTGAATTGCCAACAGGTAAAAGCAGAAAGAAAGAAACCAGGTGGTCTATTGAAGAGTCTATCAGTTCCAGAATGGAAATGGGATCACATTTCTATGGATTTCGTTACACAGTTACCACGTTCATCCAGAGGGTGCGATGCCATTTGGGTGATTATTGATCGTTTGACGAAATCAACATGTTTTATTCCGTACAGAATGACGTACAGACATGATCAGATGACAGAAATCTACGTCAGAGAAGTGGTAAGATTACATGGTGTGCCTAAATCTATTGTTTCAGATCGAGACCCTAGATTTACATCACACTTTTGGTATAGCTTGCAACAAGCTCTTGGTACTCAATTGCATCTGAGTACAGCTTATCATCCTCAAACAGACGGACAGTCAGAGCGGACTATCCAGACACTTGAGGATATGTTGAGAGCTGTAGTACTAGATTTTGGTACTAGTTGACAAGATTCATTACCACTTGCAGAATTCTCTTATAATAACAGCTATCAGACGAGCATTGAGATGGCTCCTTTTGAAGCACTGTACAGAAAGAAATGCCGATCAGTGTTGTACTGGGATGATATCTCAGATGTTCCTGATGTTGGGCCAGATATGATCCAAGAAATGACAGAAAAAGTGAAGCTTATACAGAAAATAATGAAAACAGCTCAAGACAGACAAGCAAAGTATGCAAATATCAGACGACGACCTCTATCTTTTGATCAGGGAGACAGAGTTTTCTTGAAGATATCTCCGTTTAGAGGTACGGTCAGATTTGGCAAGAGAGGAAAGTTATCTCAACGTTTTATTGGTCCTTATGAGATTATTGAGAAGATAGGCGATCTTGCTTATCGACTTGCTCTTCCTCCATCTTTGTCTGGTATTCATGGCGTATTCCATGTCTCTATGCTGCGGAAGTATCAGCCTGATCCTTCCCATATTCTTCAGCCTGATGAAGCTGAACTTGAAGAGACTCTCAGTTATTTTGAGCAGCCTATTCAGATTCTTGATCACAAAGATAAACAGCTCAGAAACAAGACAATTCAGCTAGTCAAGATTCAGTGGAGTCGGCATGGCACTGAAGAAGCGACTTGGGAGACTGAGTCAGATATGAGACAGAGATTTCCAGAGTTGTTTCATTTATGTGAGTTCTTATTCTGTTTTATGTTATTTCTTTCTCTTATGTGTATACAGATTGTCTATACAGCTTGCTTATGATTTCGAGGACGAACTCATGTCTTAGTGGGGGAGAAATGTAAGGCCCGGGATGATTTAATTTTAATCCAAGAATATTTAATTTGGGAATATTTAGAGTTTAGAATTAAATTCTAATATTCTTAAATTGAAAAGGATTGAAATTGAATTAAATCGCTTTTCCGGGGACTGAATTGCAAATAGCTGAAAATTCAGGGACTAAACTGCAAAATAGCTTATATATATCTTATTCATCAAATTTTAAACGACAAAAAGGCAGAGAAGAAGAGAGAAAATCGTTCAAACCCTTCCCCAACTCCATTTTCAGATTTTTGCTCCGTAAAAGCTTCGATAACTTGCGTTCCGGTTATCAGAAATTCAAAATAAATATATATCTGCGATCACAGCTCCGAGACCTTCGATTTGGTACAAGTTTGATTCACATATCTCAGATTTTATTTTTATGTGAAAGATGGAAATTTATGATTTTATCATATATGCGTATATCAGCTGTATCGATCGTATATTCGCAGACGGTTCGGAAAAAGACTGTCGTTTGGATTTTATATGAATTTAGCAAGCATAATTCGAAACCTACTTGATCTGAATATGATGTTCTTGGCTGGTTTGAGTTGATATAAGGGATTGTCTTGATTGATATATTGATTTGATTATGGTTTGGATTGCCGGTTTGTAGCCGTTACGCCGTCGATTCGAGAAATGTCAAGACTTTGATATGATTGATTCAACGAAGCATGTTTGAGTTGTATCTGATCTTGTTAGCTCTTTGACATATTATTTCTCAGCTTTCAATCAAGAAATTGACGACTCGAGATTGTCGGAATCGAATCGGAAAGGAAGTTAAAAAGGTTTGAAGTTGTTTAGTTGAAACTTTGACATACTTTAGAACAGATTTTGATAGATGCTTTTCCTATGATCTTTGTAGACTTGAAGTATTATCAGACACGAATTTGAAAGGTATAAATGACAGCGAATCCAGAAGGGATAGAACGCTTGATCACATACTTGCTTCTTTATGTTTCTTATGTGATTACTTGTTTGTATTGCTTTGCTTGCTTATATGCTTAGTTGTTCAAGATGTGTTTTATAGCTTTTAATGCATACAGCTTATGTTACATTCATCTTGAACTCCAGCCTAAAAGCACAGAGGGTTAAAAGCCTAGAGTGCATTGACGTTTGGTGGATTATAGTTGAGTGACATGGATTGCAGCCTTGGCTTTCAGAGCCAGAAGACTCTCTATAATCATACCAAAGTCAGAGGACTAAAATACTTGATGCCGCCTCGAATTGGAGTGTCGGTGGTTTGATAGTTATTTTATTTCTCGGGATCCCAAAGAACTAAGTTTTATTGATATCAGCTTGATAGCCTTCCTTTGCCATTTGCATTGCATTTACGTTTATTATCTCGCGCTTTATGTTGTTTATACTGGGATTTTATTCTCACCGGAGTTATCCGGCTATTGCTTTGTTTTGTATGTATGCATGACAATAGGTGGGGCAGGAGCTAGTCAGAAGAGACAAGGATAACTCAAGCTAGACGTGTAGCAAGTGAGGACACGGGTTTAGCAGCAAGTCTTGTCGTTTGTGTGACGCCCGGGGCTGAGGAGGCAGGGAGTGATCGCCGGTGCCAAGAGGTTGCACGGACAATGAGCGGCTCCTAGTAGGCTTCTAGGCGGAGGGAGACATGAATGAACCGATCTCGTGCCGGAATGAGAGGGGATTCTGAGACTGTGTAGGTATGGGACTACATGGTTGAGGAGGGCTTAAAAGATTTCATATGTACTATTCATATCAAGAAGGTGCATCTTCTTTTCGGGAGCTCATCACATAAGAACTCTAAAGTTAAGCGTGCTTGACTTGGGGCAATTATAGGATGGGTGACCCCCTGGGAAGTTTCTCAGGGTGCGTGTGAGTGAGGACATAAGCACGCTGAAAAGAACCGTCTTGATACAGTGGGACGTTACAAATGGTATCAAAGCCGACCTCTCTTAGTACGGTATGGTTCGGGGACGAACCAAGCGAAAGCTGGTGGGCATGTGACGCCCGGGGCTGAGGAGGCAGGGAGTGATCGCCGGTGCCAAGAGGTTGCACGGACAATGAGCGGCTCCTAGTAGGCTTCTAGGCGGAGGGAGACATGAATGAACCGATCTCGTGCCGGAATGAGAGGGGATTCTGAGACTGTGTAGGTATGGGACTACATGGTTGAGGAGGGCTTAAAAGATTTCATATGTACTATTCATATCAAGAAGGTGCATCTTCTTTTCGGGAGCTCATCACATAAGAACTCTAAAGTTAAGCGTGCTTGACTTGGGGCAATTATAGGATGGGTGACCCCCTGGGAAGTTTCTCAGGGTGCGTGTGAGTGAGGACATAAGCACGCTGAAAAGAACCGTCTTGATACAGTGGGACGTTACAGTTTGTGTTGTTGAACAATGCTAGAAATGCTAGAAAGATACAAGAGCTTTGTATATTATGGCTTGAACACATGCTAGTTGATGTATATCATGTTTAGCAGTTTCTAACAGCTTATAAGATGGCATGTAGTGGTTGTTGTAGCATATATGCATGTTTATATTAAATTTGTACAAGGCTTGACAGCAGAATTTGACAGCAGAAGTTGCTGAAACCTGTGATGGCATGTAGTGTTTGTTGTAGCATATATGCATGTTTATATTAAATTTGTACAAGGCTTGACAGCAGAATTTGACAGCAGAAGTTGCTGAAACCTGTGGTCGCTCGATCGGTAGAAATGCACCGATCGAGCGAGGCCATATTTTGGCAAAACAGAGGAATCGAGCAATGTGCTCGCTCGATCGGTAAAAATATACCGATCGAGCGAGGCATGGAATTCTGAAACAGAGAGCTTGAGCACTTGTGCTCGCTCGATCGGCAAAGTTTTACCGATCGAGCGAGACCTCCTATCTTTTAATTTTTTTTTTTAGCTCTTGTTTCTTTAATTCTTTTAAGTACTTGTTTAATTGTTAATTACAATAAATTGCCCGAAGATAAGATTAGCAACCCGGGTCCCCACAACGGGTGACCCAACTATGAGACAAGTGACCCAATTATGGCATGTCCAATACATAATGGTGAAATCTGGGCTCTGATACCATGTTAGAAAATGATTTGGACCTAACTCACCTCAAAAGCTAGTTCAAGAGGGGAGGTTTGCCCTTCACTATATAAAAGGCTCTCAGGTTATTTATCCAACCGATGTGGGACAAACTTAACACACCAACATGTTTGGCTATAGCTAAACACTTACGAGATCGTAGCAAATCTGTGCTTGAGTTTAGAGCTTTCGACATTAAATGACTGACAACAGATACATGTATAGTTTTGGACAGTAAATAGTTATTAGAAGTAGCCATTGACTTAGTTAGCCTTTTAGACAAGTAATAATGACATTGTGTTCGCTTGATCGTTAGTCCTGGACTGTAGATCCTGTTTACTCAACCTGTCTACTAGAGATATGAGTATGCATGATTATATGTTGTATTTTTATGTGTCATGTTATCCATGTTTTACGATATACATATGTTGCATGTGCATATATCACACTGAGATCGTATCTCCTTCAAGATAATCAGTCTAGTAAGGTCACTCAGCACTATTCATTTCGATATACGATTAGACACCGGAAGCTACCGTGATGCTGGGGATCAACACTATGGCTATCTAGACAAGTGTATGAGATACCTATCGAATATGATCCCAGAAAATACTACTCACTCATGACTCTTAGTTTGAACAAGATTTATCTAGTTGACCCAGTTACCCGTCATGTAATTTTTCATGCGCATATATGTTTGTATACTCATACTTTACGTATTGGACGTTAGTTTCTCACGTCCTTGATATTATCTTGGACATCTCATTCAATGGGAGAGGTCACAGGTTAGACGAGGCAAGATGCTCGAAGCAGGGTTAGGGGCAATGTAGTAACCCGAATCCAAAAAATACTAATTAATTGGGAAATCATGATTATAATGGTTAAAACATGATTAAGGAATCTCCAATTGGGATTAAAGAGTTGAAAATTGGATTCAAGACGTCCGAAAATGGCCCGAAGGGTTCCAAGTAATCGGGTGGATTGGATGATCTGAACCCTAGGATCGAACCATCCGAACTAGTGGTGTTCAAAAGCCCCGAACAAGTTTGGAAAGGGGCAAGATCGGACGATCCGATCAAACATTCGGACGATCCGAACTGCTAAAGTTTGGATGCATTGTTTGAGATCGGAGGGTCCGAGGAGATCGGACGATCCGAAGCTAGGATCGGACGATCTGATCTCCATTGGATCAAATAATATAAGAATCGAAATTTTATTGGTCAGCTGCAGGAGTTCGGACGATCCAGACTTATTATGTAAGCAGTGACATCATAGCAAGGACACGTGTTCGGAGGGGGTTGACTGGGGAGATCGGACGATCCGAACTCCGTCTATAAAAAAGAGCCGAGAGCCTCATTTTAACTCGCACCATTTCCTCTACTCTCTCATTATAGCTCGGTTTTAGGGCTTTCTAGGCATCTTACTGGAGGCCAAGGGGCAACGGAGCATTTTCGGAGTTATAACAAAGTTGTGCTCAATTTTTGGGGTTATCGCCATCAGTGGACTGACGACGGACGCACGTATGGTCCGAGTTCCCTAAAAATATTAGGGAGTATCTGTTAGCTTAGTTAAGACTTTTATAGCATGATTAGTGATGTCTGGGTATTTTGCATTATAGTGTTGGACTGTGGATACGGGGCATATATGAGTATATTATCGAGGTACGGACGTATTATCCGAGATAGCCTGATTGAATATACATGTATTATGTTTGCATGTATTCCGTGAAATTTTATATATGCATTGATATTATGCTGCATGCATGAACATGTTGAGATTTATGCCTTGATTGCATAGCCTTAGTAGGGGTCGCTCAACCTCGTATTTCTAGTGGATGGATTCCATGGATTTGAATCCGGATATATCCACGATTTTATGATATGGGAGCCACCTCCTGATGCGACGGCTCAGCATGCTACATACCATGACACCTTGATTGAGCAGTCTTCTGGATAGGTTTTCCAGTACCCGTCATAATGCATGTGTACTGAGTCTTAATGCTCACGTCCAGTATTTTTTGTGTTTTCTGGGCACCCCATTCGACGGGGCAGTTGCAGGTGTTTCCACCAAGACTTGGGTTTAGGCGGTGACCAAACAAGAGCTGCAGGAGTAATAGCTAGGTTATTGGATTATTTCGATTGTGTTGTATATTGTTTTTGAGGATTTGCACTGGTTCTATTCTGTCGGATTGTTTGATTTGTAAATTTTAAGTTTCCGCACTTTATATCTGTTTTATTGTTAATTTCATGCTTATTTAAGTTTTAATCTCTTATTAGTAGTGAATCCGAGATGAGTAATTACATTTATTGTTATCAGAGCATGTAATATGAATTTTTGGGACATAGTGTTTGTGTAGTGACCTGCACCGTGATCATCTACTAATCAAGAGCTTAAGTATTCAATTAACTTAATAAAACATAATATAAAATATACGCTGCGGAAACCATATAAAATATTACAAACCCAAGGAAAAAAAATCCGATATCATACAATCATATCGAAATAACTGAGTTAAAACATTTCAACTAAAAACCGACACCAGAACCTATCTCCACCACTGCTGCAAACCCACAACTATGGTCTCCCTGAGCCTCTAGCTCCATCAAGTTTGAGACCTGCCCCGTGGAATAGGGTGTCCAAAATAGTACGAGGATGTGAGCATAAAATTCTCAGCACGAGAGTATAAGTATACAAATATTATATGTGTATGTATGCAAGTGTACGGGTACCAAGACTCAGGGTCAAGAAATATTGCCCACTGACTCGGGCCCAGGTATATAACACTATGTGCCTTCACACCGGGAGGTGACTCATATACCTAATGTGGATATAGGTGACCTGATCACGAGTCTACGTGTCCAACCATCCACTACATGTATGGTGAGCACCCTACTACTGACTATCTCAAGGATATATGCTCAATATGATCATGAATGCAACATAATATCATGACAAGTAATATGTAGATAAAATCATGTCATATAACAATGCAACACACAATACATGCATACTCAATCAGGGTATCTCGAATAGTACTTTCGTACCTCAAATGACCAACAGATAAGCAATTTTCGCTCTACTGTCCAAGACTATAATAATAAGTTTACTATATCACTAAACCATATCTAAAAGTCATTATTAAGCTAATAGATACTCCCAAAATATTTATGAACTCGAGATTATACCTCCGTCCGAAGTCAGCCTGTTGATGTCAAATACTTCGAAACTTGGGTGCAACTCCGCTACGACCCCCGGACACCTTGCCAAGCTCCGCCCTCGATAACTAAGGCTATGAAGCCCCTAAACCACCTAATAACCGAGAGAGAAAGTGTGTGAATCGGCAAGAAAATCTGATTCTCAGACCCTATATTGGAAATTGGATGATCCGAACTCCACTTCGGACGTTCCGATCTTGGCATGCAAGCCACGTCGCTGCATGCACAGTTCGGACGCTCCAAACTCCACTTCGAACGTTTTGAACTCCCATGTGTTTGAACCCCTTGACATGTCGATAATGTGCATGGCCTAACTGAGATCGGAAGTTTCGATCCTGGTTCGAACGATCCGAACTCACCCTGAGCTTCCGAACTGCATCGCATCTTCCAAACTCATCGGACCATCCGATCTTTGGGTTCGAACCTTCCGAACTATCCTTAGCAAAAAATCCATAAATTTTCCAATTAAATCCAAATTAAGTCTATAATACATGCCAACCATTTTTAATCACTTAATCTTGTAAAATAGGACCGGGCTACTACAGTTTGGAAATTTGGGTTATCCTTATATAATGAAGATTAGAACATCAGATGTTGGAATGTCAGAGTATTTGGGTTTTCCCAAGACTATCATCATTTGGATGATTTTCAAAGATTTGATCTATGGGAGTTCCAGCAGAATTGGACAAGAGAGAAGGATCGTATCCGAGATAGTAGGATTTCGATTCATGTGGATCCTAGATTTGGATTGAGTACCAAATGCCAGTGGCATTTGCAGAGGATTGGTTAGGTCACGTGTGATGCTTGCGTCCATTTTGCTTCTACTAGATAGCACTTCTCTGAAGATTCTTCACAAGAAGTTGGAGAGATTGTAATAAAGATCTTATCTCATTCACTGGGGAATATACCATATAACAGTGAAGGACCCGATATATTAGTAAGATATTTTGGAGATCGTGTGAAAATAGGTCTTTTGAGCATGCTCGTATTGATGCTTTGAGACGACAGATGGGAAACTAAAAGTCCAAGATCAGTAGATGGAATGAAAGATTTCCGCATGTACTTGGGTTTTAAATTCTTTATTAAGAATTTTTGTAAACAATATTTCAGTTGTAAACAAATGAATCATTGTATTATCGATTCCAGGATGTTGGAATTTCTTAGTAATTATAACTAAGAAATTGTAATAAGAATTGCATTAAATTCGGTTCAGTGGTTTAATGATTTTCAGTATTGGGATATATAAATAATTCAAATGATTGTGTTAGTTGCTTAATGTTCAACTATTGTTGTAACACCCGGTGTTTTTAATACGTAAATTCGCATGCATAATTAGGGAATTTATTTATTTAAAATTTTAGATTATGGGTTAAATATTTATGTGAATTATTTGTGCATGATTTAAATGATTTTCAAGCATTTAACCCATAATTAGATATTTTTCATGATTTATGGAAATTTAATTATTTTATCGCGTAGACGGGGCTGTGGACGGACGAGATGACAACTTTCTACCCAAATTATTTTATGAGTCTTTTAGGAGCCCGAAAATATTATTCGAAGTTTTTATTCCTCAAAATTATCAGTATTTAATTTTATATATTTTTAGGAGTCCGTTTTTATCCAAATTTAGCCAAAATATTGACTTTTAATTACCTTTAAAATTCCCTAAAAATTTTATTTCGGGATTTTAAGTTAGTTATCAGATTTTTACTTATTATGTAGAGTTTTAAGTTATATATTTTATATTTAAAAACCCTTATTAATATTTTAATTATCCTAAACCTTATTTTATTCTAATTACCCTAAACCTACCCCCAAAATCCTACGCTTAAAGCTCCCAGCCGCCAACCCTACCTCTCCTTCATTTTCTTCAGTCGGTTTTAGCTCCAAGCCTCCATTGTTGAACGGTTTTTCAAGCTCCAAGTTGGTTGTCATCGCCCCGTCGTCCCGGAATCATCATCTACGTCTTCTTCTTTTCATTCCACGGTGCAAGACATGTTTCTTTCTCTTATTTTTACACCATATCAGTGATTATACGTGTGAGTGTGTAGACATCAGATTTTTCAATGAGACTTTCAAGAGAGGATCGGTTTTTACGATTATTTGCTCATGGTTCTTTGGTTTCTTAACATACTCACGTTTTTCTTGTTATGGGTGTGCATGGCTGCTGGTCAGAGGTTTCAGGGGGTGCCTTAGGGTCCCTAGGTTCATGTGTGATGGCTAGGTTGAGGCATGAATGGGCTGAGGGGAGGCTGGTTCAGACTTGGGATTGAGGGAGTGCAGTTTAGGCTTCAGTGGAAGAGGGCTTCAGGTTTGAGGTAGGGACCATGGCTCGGGCTGAGCCATGGTGGGTTAGGACCGCCCAGACATGGGCTACGTCCGGGCAGCGGCGCTCTAGCTAGGGGTGGCTGGAGCTGGCCGGCAGCAGGCCATGAAGGCCTGCTGCTCACGGCCGAGGGGAAGACGGGTAAGGGGGGGATCGGGTTAGTGTTTAGGGTGGATCCGGGTCGGGTTGTTGGGTCCAGGTCGGGTCTGGAAAGTCATGGGTTATGTTAGTTGGGTTCGGGTCCGGGTTAAGTGAGTCGGGCTCGGGTATTTTTATTTTTAAGTTTTAAGTTTAATTATGTGTTAAATGGGCCTAATTAAATCCAAAAATTTAATTGGGTTTCATTTAATTATTTGAGTTGAATTTAATTGTTATTGGGCTTAATTAAATTAAATTAAGTTAGCCCGATAATTTTTATGGGCTTGGGAGCCCATGGAAGTTATTGGGTCAGTCTTTGGGTTTTTGGGCCCATTGGGCCAGATTGAGTTGTTATTGGGCCAAGTATGTGCTAATGGGCTTTAATTGATTTATTGGGCTTAGAAATGTGATAATGGGCTTAGGTATGTAAATGGGCCAGTCTCAGTGTTAATGGGCCAGAATGTAAGAAAATGGGCTTGAGTGTTAGGGCCAGCAGTTCAGTTCAAACCATGAGAAATTGCATGTATCCTAATTATATATTTAATTATTTTATGCATGAAAGTTATTTTAGTATTTATATGTTAGTATAAAAATTAAATTAAATATATATGAAGGACACATATTTTTATTTAAGTACATGCATTCATGAAATAATTTTTATGGCATGATTTAATGTTTAAGGTTGAGCAAGAAAATAATTTTATGTTGGAAGTTGAAGTAGTGTGACAATTTAAGGGGGCAAGCCCCCACATGTTAAGGGCAGTTTACTGTCAATTTAAGGGTAGTTTACTACCAGCAAGAGGTGATTCGTCACTGCCGCGTACATTGGTTTTAAGAGACTGATCAGTCGAACCTTTTAAGTTTAAGGTTACACTATGGATATGACCATGCGATGTTAAAAAAATGTTATGCTCAACAATGTTTATGTATGTATTATATGATTATATTTAAGATCAAGTTTAAGTAAGATTTTAAGTTATGATTCATGATTTTTAAGCATGCCCATTCATGTATATGTTATGTATTAGTATTTCAGTGATTTAAATTATTTTAAATCCTTGTTATGTTAGCATGTTGGGCCTCTAGGCTCACTACACTTATATGGTGCAGGTGAGTACGTAGAGGAAGATGTAATACCTACCGACGGCGAGGACGTATGAGCAGACAGACAGTGATCCCCCGCAGCCATCGTTTGAGTCAATATTTATTTCTTTTAAGTCATTTCAGTGGCAAATTTTAATACTATTTTTATTAAGTAATTTATTGCATGCAAACTTTTAAGTTAATTGTTTTGACAATATTTTATTTAAGTTTGACTCAGATATTTAAGTATAAAATGTTGCATGTTATTTAAGTTATTTTTAAATCTGTTTATTGTTGTGCATATATGTATGGGCATGTATGTACATTTATTTTACTTAGGATAAAAAAAAAAAAATTTTCCGCATATATTATTTTAGAATGTTTGGGTCGTTTCAATTGGTATCAGAGACGCGTTCTTGGTGGGGTCATCACTGCTATGCGAGCTCAGAAATCAACGCTACCGGTCTGTAAGTTTTAATTGCTTTTAGTATGATTTAGTAGTAGTATGTTTAAGACCTAAGTATTTATGTTAGCAGAAATTTTTTTTTTAGTACTTAGTTATGCATGGCGATTTACGTAAAGAAATATGTGGTAGTGCAGAATGCCTCCGAGACCAGCTAACAGGCGTGAGGGATCCCCACCACCGCAGAACCCTCTTTCAGCATTGGAGCAAGCCAATGCAAACATGATGGCTGGGATTACTGCTCTGTTGGAGCAGCGGCGGCGCGTCCGAGACTTTCCCATGATGAGGACGTGGCTGAGAGGTTCCAGAAGAAGGGACCGAAGGAGTTCACAGGTGCCACAGATCCACTCGTTGCTGAGGGGTGGATCCGTTCTTTGGAGAGTATCTTTGCTTATATGGGGTTGACTGATGCGGACAAGGTGAGGTGCACAGTGTACATGCTGAAGGGTGATGCAGACTTATGGTGGGAGAGTGCATCACGAGGAGTGAATCTGACTACTATGCTTTGGGCAGACTTCCGGAGGATGTTTTACTCCAAGTATTTCACTGAGGACGTGCGCAGCCGCATGATCCGAGAGTTCATGAGTCTCCGACAGGGGGAAAAGACCGTTGTGGAGTACATCCGACAGTTCGAGAGGGGCTGTCACCTTGTGCCATTGATTGCTAACAGTGCACCTGAGAAGATGAGACAGTTTATTGAGGGGCTCAGGGCAGAAATCAATCATGACGTTCGCATGGCGGACGTCCCCACTTATGAGACTGCAGTCAGTAGAGCCTTGCGTTCTGAGGAGGGTAGGAGAGAGATCCAGAGGGAGCAACAGAGTAAGAGGCAATTTCAGTCTGGGTATCAGCGACCATCTTCGCAGCCTCCTGCGAAGAAGCAGTTTACTGGGCCGTCTAAGGGCCCGAATCAGCAGAAGCCACAGCAGCAAAGACAGCAGCCTAGGGGCGGGGCCCCTAATACTGGAGGATATCCTGCTTGCCCGAAGTGCCAAAAGATGCATCCGGGACCATGTCTTCTAGGAGCAGGCATCTGTTTTCATTGTAAAGAGCCAGGGCACCAGATGGCCAATTGCCCGAGGAAGAAGAACACTACAGGGAGAGTGTTCGTGATGCAGGCTGAGGAGGCAGACCCAGATACCTCCTTGATCACCGATATATCTTAACCCTAGAATTTTATGATTTCTTCTTTTGGGTAATATTTTTTTCGATTTTTGTTGTGGAATAATTTGTTATTTGGGTTACCTATCTGCATGTTAGAATAAAAAGCATGTTTTACTTGTGATTAGAATTAAGGGTTATTAGTGACTCATCTTTGGGGAAAAGTTTAGTAGTGGTATGAAATTGTTGGGATTCTTCTGCGTGCAGGGAGAATTCTAGTTGGAGGCAACTCCACGTTTGCGTTGCTAGATTCAGGGGCTACGCATTCATTTATCTCCCTGGAGTTTATCAGGCAGATAGGCATTACCCCTGAGATTACCGACAATGGTTATGATGTCACTATGCCATCAGGACAGATTATTACTACCTCTAGTGTCATCCGAGAGCTGGAGTTGGAGATGCAGGGGCACTCCATTCGCGCAGATGTAGTGGTTTTGCCGTTGAGCGGATTTGATTTGATATTGGGTATGGACTGGTTGACAGTCAATGGAGCTTCGATTGATTTTCGTCGGAGGACAGTGTCAGTGAAACCGTTGGAAGGCGACCCGTTTACTTTCCATGCATCTCAGAGCAGTGATATTCCTCAGGTGATATCTTATATTCAGGCAAGGAAGCTGTTGAGATGGGGTTGCCGAGGTTTTTTAGCAAGTATTGTCACGGCCTCAGAACCATCTAGCAGATCATTATCAGAGATAGAAGTGGTTCGTGATTTTCCGGACGTCTTTTCGGAGGATGTTGCAGGAATTCCACCAGTGAGAGATGTGGAGTTCAGTATCGACTTAGTTCCAGACACCGTTCCTATCTCAAAGGCACCGTACCGACTTGCTCCTACCGAGATGAAAGAGTTGAAGGAGCAGATTCAGGAGTTATTAGAGAAAGACTTTGTTCGTCCTAGCTTTTCTCCATGGGGAGCTCCAGTGTTATTTGTGAAGAAGAAGGATGACAATATGAGACTGTGCATCGATTATCGAGAGCTCAACAGGGTCACAGTGAAGAATAAGTACCCACTGCCGAGGATAGAGGACTTATTTGATCAGTTGCAGGGAGCTTCGGTGTTCTCCAAGATCGACCTGCGATCTGGATATCATCATCTGCGAGTTAGGGATGCAGATGTGTCCAAGACTGCTTTTCGGACATGTTATGGGCATTACGAGTTCTTAGTAATGCCATTTGGGCTGACCAATGCTCCAGCGGTTTTTATGGATCTCATGAACCGGGTATTTCAGCCGTATCTTGATCAGTTCATCATAGTATTCATTGATGATATCTTGATCTACTCTAGGAGCATTGAGGAGCATAGGCAGCATCTACAGACAGCCTTGCAGACTTTGAGGGAGCAGCGTTTGTATGCCAAGTTCAGAAAGTGCAAGTTTTGGCTTGAGCAAGTGGCATTTCTTGGCTACATTATTTCGAGAGATGGGATTGCAGTGGATCAGTCGAAGGTTGAGGCAGTGCAGAAATGGGGTATTCCGAGGAATGCTTCGGAGATTCGCAGTTTCTTGGGTTTGGCAGGATATTATAGGAAGTTCATCAAGAGTTTTTCCTCTATTGCAGTACCCTTGACTTCCTTAACCAAGAAGAATGCGAAGTTTATTTGGAGTTCAGACTGTCAGAGGAGCTTCGATCAGCTGAAGGAAGCACTCACTACCGCACCAGTTTTAGCGATGACAGTACCACACGAGGAGTTAGTGGTATACACCGACGTGTCTAAGCTAGGGTTAGGTGCAGTACTTATGCAGTGTGGTAAGGTTATTGCTTATGCGTCGAGGCAGTTGAAGATTCATGAGCAGAACTATCCGACACATGACTTGGAGTTAGCAGCAGTGGTCTTCGCTTTGAAAATCTGGAGACACTATCTGTATGGCGAGAAGTGCAAGATTTTCACTGATTATAAGAGCCTCAAGTACTTCTTCACTCAGAAGGATTTGAACATGAGGCAACGGAGATGGTTGGAGTTGGTGAAGGATTACGACTGTGACATTAGCTACCATTCAGGTAAAGCTAATGTAGTGGCCGATGCTTTGAGTCGGAAGTCGTCAATAGCATCATGTTTGACAGTGCAGTTACCACTTCAGAGCGAGATTCAGAGGTTTGATTTGGAGTTTTACTCGAGTGGTCATGCACCGAGCTTGTCAGTGTTGACGGTGCAGCCGATTCTACGAGATCGGATCAGAGATGAACAGCCTACTGATGAGGAGTTACAGCGTTGGAGGCAGAGAGATGAGGCCAAGGGTGGTCTTCTTTATACAGTTGTGGATGACATTGTTCAGTACCGTGGTAGGATGTGGGTACCGAACGTCGATCAGTTGAGAGCTGAGATTTTAGCAGAGGCTCACACATCTCCGTACTCCATTCACCCCGGAAGTACGAAGATGTACCGAGATTTACAGCTATTGTATTGGTGGCCCGGGATGAAGAGAGACATCGGGAGAGTTGTGTCAGAGTGCTTGACTTGTCAGCAGGTCAAGGCAGAGCATCAGTGTCCAGCAGGACTTCTTAGACCTCTTCCTATTCCGGAATGGAAATGGGAGAACATTACAATGGACTTTGTAGTTGGTTTACCGAGGAGTGCCAGAGGTTTCACGACTATTTGGGTGATCGTGGATAGACTCACCAAGTCAGCACATTTCTTGCCAGTGAGGACTACTTACTCATTGACACAGTATGCGGAGCTTTACATCAAAGAGATTGTTAGACTACATGGCATACTAGTGTCGATTGGGTCAGACAGAGATCCGAGATTTACGTCTGCGTTCTGGAAGAGTCTACATACAGCATTGGGGACTCGACTACTGTTTAGCACAACTTTTCATGCCCAGACAGATGGTCAGTCTGAGAGGGTGATACAGATTCTTGAGGACTTACTGAGAGCCTATGTCATCGATTTTCAGGGCTCATGGGAGACGAGATTTCCATTAGTGGAGTTTACCTATAACAACAGCTTTCAGACGTCTATAGGTATGGCTCCTTATGCAGCTTTGTATGGGAGGAGATGCAGATCTCCTATTCATTGGGATGAGGTTGGAGAGAGGATTCTATTGGGTCCCGAGATTGTACAGCAGACTGCAGACATTGTGATTCAGATTTGGGATCGTATGAGGACTGCTCAGAGTCGTCAGAAGAGTTATGCAGATACTCGACGACGAGATTTGGAGTTCGCAGTAGGTGATCACGTGTTTCTGAGAGTGTCACCTATGAAGGGAGTGGTACGATTTGGCCGGAGAGGTAAGCTTAATCCGAGATATATTGGACCTTTTGAGATCTTGGAGAGAGTTGGCACATTGGCCTACCGTTTGGCCTTACCACCAGGGCTTGCGGCAGTGCACAATGTCTTCCATGTATCCATGCTTTGGAGATATGTCTCTAACCCGTCGCATGTGTTGAATTACGAGCCCTTACAGTTGCCACCTGATCTAGTATATGAGGAGAGACCAGTGCGGATCTTGGCTAGGGATGAGCGGAGACTTAGGACGCGGGTCATACCGATGGTCAGAGTCCAGTGGATGAATCACTCGGAGGAGGAAGCTACTTGGGAGACCGAGGCAGACATGAGGACTCGCTACCCGGAGTTGTTCGGGTAAGTACTTTAATTTCAAGGACGAAATCCAATTTAAGGGGGGGGGGGAGAATTGTAACACCCGGTGTTTTTAATACGTAAATTCGCATGCATAATTAGGGAATTTATTTATTTAAAATTTTAGATTATGGGTTAAATATTTATGTGAATTATTTGTGCATGATTTAAATGATTTTCAAGCATTTAACCCATAATTAGAGATTTTTCATGATTTATGGAAATTTAATTATTTTATCGCGTAGACGGGGCCGTGGACGGACGAGATGACAACTTTCTACCCAAATTATTGAAAGAGTGGGTGCCCGGTGAGCCAACTTGTGGCTAAGGGCTTTGATGACTCTTTGTATAAACAATCTTTTGTTTAATATAATTTACACTTTTATTAATGGCAATGACTTTATCTTTCTTCATATTGTTATATTGTGATATACTATTGTTGTTTTGATAAAGACCTTGAATATACTATAGTGTATGTAAGATGTGGTAGCACATGGGGATGGCTATCATGAAACACATCTTATAGTCACTGTATATTCTAAACTGTTCCTAGTCGATTGAGCCGTCCGATAATAAGGATAAGGATCGCTCGAGTTTGAGACTAGCATTTGCGATGCAGAGTACCACGTTTCATTGGTAAGGAACATAGAGATGTTCAAAGCATGCAAATGGATATTCATACGATGAATGATCGAACTACCCTATCCGGAATTTCCAAGTGGTTATCACTTATCGAGTGGATAAAGTCCGCGATTTTGGTTGTACACCATTAGTCCTTACTACTTGAAACATCATTGAGACTCTATATGCTAGTACTGTACTTTGACTCGTTTACCGACTCTATTGGGGTCATCAGGTGTCGGGATTGGGTACAGTTACAACACATATAGGAGTCGATGCTTTGTTGTCAAGGATTCACCACATACTTGCGAGTGTGGATATCCTATGCGATCTGAGGAGATATTAGTGTGACGAATCTCTGGCCAGAGTACATGATGTGTTTTAAGAAATGGTTTCTTAGTAGCACATGCGATGTCACTATTTGATATTCAAGATGTATTGCATAGTTATCGAATCTCGAACGACTCTCGATTTACCAATGGTTGTTGATTCGATCGGGATATATGGATGAAGGGACCGTACTGTACGCTAACCAAAATCTATTGGTTCTTGCAGGCACTATCAGTGATACCTAAGGAATCATGGGGCGATGTTGCTAGGCGCTCTTACCATGATTCGATGGGCAAGTCGGAAATGGTTGTTCCGAGTCACAAGGAGTTGTGAGCCCACGGCTAGCTGTATCCCTGAACCATTGAGGGTCACACAGAGTAATGGATTTTTAATCCCCATTGAGATAGTTAAATTTAAAGAGTTAAATTTAATGAACAAAGAAGTGGGACTTCTTATTTAAGAGTAGAGGAGTAAGATTTCCTAAAATGACATAGGGATGGGCATTTTTGAAAATCACTGAATTCGGATTCAGAAAAATTTATCTTGACTTTAAAAGGTGCAGAAATGGTTTCTGTGAACATTGGTAAAATCGGTTTATCAATCAGAGTCACGATGAATTTTATATTAATTTCTGAACTTGCGGGCTTTGCTTGTCAGGCTTGAACTTATGACTAATGGGCCCTAAGCTGTTAGCGGCCTACATTATAAATAAGTTATTGCAGTACAGAAATTAAACACAACAGGTCACAATTTTTGAAAAACCCTAGTTTTCTCTCTAACAGTGGCCGCCCCCCTCCCCTCTGCTCAGGAAAAATCCAGCCTGTGAATTTTGAATTACAGTCTGGTTTAACGGATCAAATTCGTTAATTCTCTTCGTAGAAACTTCTGATAGATTTTCTAGTGCAATCTATCAGAGGGATTAAATCTCTGTTCGTAGACCTGATTGAAGAACAGTTCGTCCATCAGTTCCTGGGAGATACAACAAGAGCAGAACAATCTGTTGGTGTCCATAATCTCGATTCGAGATTGGAGGTAAAAATTTATAATTGTTATTTAATTTTTACACACACATTTAATCGTAAAGTTTTGATACCCATTATGGAATCGTTTCATATAAAATTTTTAAACTTCCGCTGCACCGGGTATCAATTCTGATTGATCTGATCGCCGTTCTCCAACAGTGGTATCAGAGCCAGGTTGCTCAGATCAAGCGATTAAATTAATCGATTGTACGAAAATTTTTAAGCCTCGGTTTTTGAAACAAAATAAATATTTTAAAATAAATTTTTTTTTTCTCGGGCAAAACCCGGGCAGCGATCTGCCCGGCCCGAGCCCCTTTGGGGCGTGGGCAGCCTGCGAAAAATTAATTTTTAATTTTTAAAATTAAAATTTTAATGTTAAAATTCTATTTTTGGTCCGATCGAAAATTGTTTTTGATTGGTCCACGAGGCATCGGATCGAATTGTTCGAGTCCGAAAATTTTAAAATTGATTTTTGGATAAATTTGAATTTTTGGAAAATTTATATATTTTATCCGTTAAATCAGATTTTATGAAATTAATTATTTTTGGTACAATTGATGATAAGATATGATCTTATGGAAATATTGAGTAAAATATGATTTTATGTATAAAATTGGATTTTATATGTAAAATATGATTTTATTTGATAAAAAGATAAAATATGATTTTGTATGTAAAATAAGATTTTATATATGGAATATGATTTTATCCTTTTAATTTAAATTGCCATTGCATGTTATCCAATAAATTAATTTTGAATTAAAAATTATTGGATAAGGATGATCGATTGCCATGACCAATTTTGTAGGTGTATGTTAGGAATTTACATTTGTTTTTATTGTTGTTGGATTTATTAATGGGCCTGGTTTATGGCCCAATATGAATTGTCATATGTAATAAAAGTGGGCCTGGTTTATGGCCCGTTCCCACCCCTTAAAATGTATCCCCTACTTGTCATGGTTATTTATTGTAAATACATTAGACTTAGTGGGAGATGAAGATTTGAAGATGGAGGTGGGCCCAGCAGATAATAAAGACAGAAGAAATATAAATTGGAAGCTCAATGTAATAGGATTGCATTGCATACTGCATATTACCTAGGATTGGACTAAGACTCGTGATTGGCAACCACGGGTCAATTAGAAATGGAATCGATCATCCTATATAATATATGATATTATCGTTGTATGCATGTTTTAGACAAAATTGTGTGAATCCGGCAAGCATACAAATTATAAAATGATGAGACAAATTTTCAAAATTAAAATCCTTCATTTTAAATATGATTTAAAATTTATATCAAGATAAATAAAGGAAATTTAAAATTGTTTAAATGTTCCTACCTTCCATCAACGATCAATGTATGAGATGCTACCCGCGGATACGGTCCGGCTCATATTATTGGGGGGGCCCGTTCGTCGGAAAGCTGTACATTGGATCGACACATGTTGTAAGTTGGGTGAAACTCCCATGGGATCGGCTCATATTATTGGGGGATCCACATGGCGACCGTTCATCACAACTTAATATTGATGGGTCATCTTGACATGTCATAATAAACGGCGTCATATTATTGGGCCCTTATTGGACATGAGGTAAAAACGTGGAGGTTGCTTTGGAAGCAATTGGGCTCTACCTTTTGAAAATTATGGTTGGCTGATATTATTCGGGACCATAGTTTGTCAATTGGACTCCATGTTCTCACTAAGGAAAACAGTTTTCCGTTTTCACTAGAGGGTAGTGAAATCGTTAAAATAGTGGGAGTGAGATTCATAAAATAAATTTCGCCTATTTTATGTCTTAGTAAATTAATTAAACAATCACTGATATTTGTCTGTTTCTTTTCAGTATTTTATAAAGATGAATTCGCGTAATCCACTTTTCTCGATCCTCGAACAAAATAAATTGACTGGCGCAAACTATACGGAATGGTTCCGTAAGTTGAAGATTGTCTTGACTTCGGAGAAGATGCTCTACGTGTTAGAAAAATCTCCTCCGAAGGAAGCACCAGCTGACATAAGTCCAGAAGAGTTAGCCAAACTTGATACATGGTGGGACCATGATATCAAGGCCAAATTCTATATGCAAGCCTCGATGTCTGATGAACTCCAGAGGCGATTTGAGGATACCGTGAATGCTACTGACATTCACGTACAACTCAAGGAACTTTTTGGGGCTCAATCGAGAGCTAAAAGGTTCGCTACTGTAAAAGAGCTAATGACGTGTCGCATGCGTGAAGGGACTTCGGTCCGTGATCATGGGGTACGAGTGATTTGGCTCATACAGAAGTTGGTAACGCTTGATTTGGTGTTGGAGCATGAACTCAACGTGGACTTACTACTTCTATCTCTTCCTTCTTCGTTTGACGGATTTGTGGTGAATTTCAATATGAACAAGATAGAGGCCTCCCTTGAAGAGATGGTCAATATGCTTGTAACATATGAATCCACTTTAAAGAAGGATAAACCGGCTTTCTTGGTGGGCTCCTCTTCTTCTGCTAAGAAGAGGCCAAGTACAAAGGGTAAGAAACGTTCTGCCCCACCCAAGAAAATCGAACCCGAGAAGAAGTACAAGACAAAGGCTTCAAACATGGAAAAGTCCAAGGATGTTTGCCATTACTGCAAGAAGCCCGGTCATTGGAAACGTAACTGCAAGGAATATCTAGAGCAGTTGCGAACTGCGAAGGGTATGTTCTATATTGAAATAAATGTTTCACTTAATACTACTTCTTGGGTATTGGATACCGGATGTGGATCTCACATTTGCAATGATTTGCAGGTGATAACAAGAAGTCGCAGGCTTAGAATGGGTGAGACCCAGCTGAGGCTCGGAAATGGTTCCAGAGTTGAAGCTAAAGTTGTGGGAGATGTTTATTTAATTTTGCAGAACGGTTTTAAGTTACTTTTGAGAGATGTTTTATTTGTTCCAGATTTGATTAAAAATATTATTTCTGTTTTTATGCTTGATAGAGATGGTTTTTCTTGCAATTTTGTGAATGGGATTTGCAATATTTACAAGAATGAATGTTTGATTGGAAATGGACAACTTGAAAACGATCTATATAACTTAAAATTGAAAGAAGTTCCAATAAATTATGTTGATAAACCGGCAACAACAAACAAAAGGAAAATCGATAGTCAAAACCCGGCAAACCTTTGGCACGCTAGGCTAGGTCGTATTTCCTCAAGGAGGATGAACAAGCTAGTGGGAGAGGGCATGTTTGATATGTCTGATATTAACTCTCTACCTACTTGTGAATCCTGCCTGAAAGGAAAAATGACTAAATCTCCTTTTAAGGGGAAACCTGAGCGTAGTCAAAATCTGTTGGATTTGATCCATACAGACGTTTGTGGTCCATTTAGAATTGGTACTCAATATGGCCACACCTACTTCATTACCTTTACTGATGATTATTCTAGGTATGGGTATTTATATTTAATGAAATATAAGTCTGAAGCATTTGAAAAGTTCAAAGAATTCAAGGCTGAAGTAGAAAACAAGCTAGGTAAAAGTATTAAAGCACTTCGATTGGATCGAGGTGGAGAATACTTAAGTACCGAGTTTTTGGACTATCTAAAAGAGAATGGGATTCTCTCTCAGTGGACTCCTCCTATGACACCACAGCTGAATGGTGTATCGGAGCGTCGTAATCGAACTTTGTTGGACATGGTTTGATCTATGATGAGCTTCACTGAGCTTCCACCATCGTTTTGGGGCTATGCGCTTGAAACGGCGGTATTGTTGTTAAACAACGTCCACACCAAAGCAGTGGACAAAACACCATACGAGTTATGGAATGGCAAAGCTCCTAAGTATTCGTACTTGAGGATTTGGGGATGTCCTGCTTACGTGAAGCAGACAGTGGAAGATAAGTTGGATAGTCGATCCACCTTATGTTATTTTGTAGGGTATCCGAAGAATTCAATCGGATATTATTTCTATCATCCTGATGAAACAAAGGTGTTTGTTTCAAGGAATGCCACCTTCTTGGAGAAGGAGTTCTTATTGGATAAGAAAGGCGAGATGATGAAACTCGAAGAAATTCGAGAAGAACCCGAAATACAAAATAACGATCCTACACCTCAGGAACCATTGATAGACACGCCTATAATTAGAAGATCCGAGAGGACTTCTAGACCTCCTATTCGATATGGTCTTCTTCTTGAAGGGGATCAAGATGAACCCGATGTTGGATGTGATCCAAGAAACTTCAAAGAAGCAATTTCTGATGCGGATTCAAATTTATGGCTTGAAGCTATGCAGTCGAAAATAGATTCGATGCATACAAACCAAGTTTGGTCTTTAGTAGATCCTCCCGATGGAATTGTTCCAATAGGGTGTAAATGGATCTACAAGAGAAAGCTTGGGCCTGATGGTAAGGTATTGACCTACAAGGCGCGATTGGTGGCGAAAGGTTATACTCAAAGACAAGGAGTTGACTATGATGAAACCTTTTCACCAGTTGCAATGTTCAAGTCCACAAGAATCCTTATTGCCATAGCTTCTTGGTATGACTATGAGATATGGCAAATGGATGTGAAGACTGCATTTCTTAATGGAAACATTAAGGAAGAGATCTATATGACGCAGCCTGAGGGATACACATCCATGGGAAGCGAGCATAAGGTATGCAAGCTTCAGAGATCGATCTATGGTCTAAAACAAGCATCAAGAAGTTGGGACCAGAAATTTGATGAAACAATAAAGGATTTTGGTTTCATCAAGAACCCGGAGGAACCATGCGTGTACAAGAAAGTAGTTAAGGATGCTGTGACATTTTTAGTACTTTATGTTGATGACATCCTACTCATTGGGAATGATGTAGGGATGTTGCAGTCAACAAAGATATGGTTATCAGGTAGATTCTCGATGAAGGATTTGGGCGAGGCATCCTATATTCTAGGGATACAGATCTATAGAGATAGATCTAAGAGAATGATAGGACTCACTCAAGCAACCTACATCGACACCATATTGAAACGATTTTCAATGGATGGGTCCAAGAGAGGACATCTACCTATGTGTCATGGAGTTTCTCTATCCAGGTCTATGTGTCCCAAGACTGATGAGGAGATAGAGAAAATGACACATGTACCATATGCGTCAGCCATTGGTAGTATCATGTATGGGATGATATCTACCAGACCGGATGTAGCATTTGCTCTGAGTGTCACGAGCAGATATCAAGCTAATCCCGGTCAAATGCATTGGAAAGCCGTGAAGGACATTCTTAAGTACTTACGAAGGACTAAGAATATGTTCATGGTATATGGAGGAAGAGAACTAAAATTGGAAGGCTATACCGACTCTAGCTTCCAAAGTGACGTGGATGACTCAAAGTCAACCTCTGGATTTGTGTTCATGCTCAATGGTGGTGCTGTCTCTTGGAAGAGTTCCAAGCAGGACACCACAGCGGATTCCACCACTGAGGCAGAATACATTGCAGCATCAGCTGCTGCTAAAGAGGCCGTTTGGATGAGGAATTTCGTCCAAGAGTTGGGCGTTATTCCGGAAGTTATTGGTCCAGTCCCGGTGTACTGTGACAACACGGGTGCCGTTGCTCAGGCAAAGGAACCAATGTCTCATCAAAGATCCAAACACGTACTGAGAAAATACCATATCATCCAGGAGATTGTGAAAAGAGGAGACATCACTGTCGAAAGAGTGGCCTCTGCAGACAATATCGCTGATCCACTTACTAAGCCCTTGCCAGGACCATTATTTGACAAACATCGCGAAGCAATGGGTCTACATAGTATGACTAGTTGGCTTTAGGGCAAGTGGGAGATTGAAAGAGTGGGTGCCCGGTGAGCCAACTTGTGGCTAAGGGCTTTGATGACTCTTTGTATAAACAATCTTTTGTTTAATATAATTTACACTTTTATTAATGGCAATGACTTTATCTTTCTTCATATTGTTATATTGTGATATACTATTGTTGTTTTGATAAAGATCTTGAATATACTATAGTGTATGTAAGATGTGGTAGCACATGGGGATGGCTATCATGAAACACATCTTATAGTCACTGTATATTCTAAACTGTTCCTAGTCGATTGAGCCGTCCGATAATAAGGATAAGGATCGCTCGAGTTTGAGACTAGCATTTGCGATGCAGAGTACCACGTTTCATTGGTAAGGAACATAGAGATGTTCAAAGCATGCAAATGGATATTCATACGATGAATGATCGAACTACCCTATCCGGACTTTCCAAGTGGTTATCACTTATCGAGTGGATAAAGTCCGCGGTTTTGGTTGTATACCATTAGTCCTTACTACTTGAAACATCATTGAGACTCTATATGCTAGTACTGTACTTTGACTCGTTTACCGACTCTATTGGGGTCATCAGGTGTCGGGATTGGGTACAGTTACAACACATATAGGAGTCGATGCTTTGTTGTCAAGGATTCACCACATACTTGCGAGTGTGGATATCCTATGCGATCTGAGGAGATATTAGTGTGACGAATCTCTGGCCAGAGTACATGATGTGTTTTAAGAAATGGTTTCTTAGTAGCACATGCGATGTCACTATTTGATATTCAAGATGTATTGCATAGTTATCGAATCTCGAACGACTCTCGATTTACCAATGGTTGTTGATTCGATCGGGATATATAGATGAAGGGACCGTACTGTACGCTAACCAAAATCTATTGGTTCTTGCAGGCACTATCAGTGATACCTAAGGAATCATGGGGCGATGTTGCTAGACGCTCTTACCATGATTCGATGGGCAAGTCGGAAATGGTTGTTCCGAGTCACAAGGAGTTGTGAGCCCACGGCTAGCTGTATCCCTGAACCATTGAGGGTCACACAGAGTAATGGATTTTTAATCCCCGTTGAGATAGTTAAATTTAAAGAGTTAAATTTAATGAACAAAGAAGTGGGACTTCTTATTTAAGAGTAGAGGAGTAAGATTTCCTAAAATGACATAGGGATGGGCATTTTTGAAAATCACTGAATTCGGATTCAGAAAAATTTATCTTGACTTTAAAAGGTGCAGAAATGGTTTCTGTGAACATTGGTAAAATAGGTTTATCAATCAGAGTCACGATGAATTTTATATTAATTTCTGAACTTGCGGGCTTTGCTTGTCAGGCTTGAACTTATGACTAATGGGCCCTAAGCTGTTAGCGGCCTACATTATAAATAAGTTATTGCAGTACAGAAATTAAACACAACAGGTCACAATTTTCGAAAAACCCTAGTTTTCTCTCTAACAGTGGCCGCCCCCTCCCCTCTGCTCAAGAAAAATCCAGCCTGTGAATTTTGAATTACAGTCTGGTTTAACGGATCAAATTCGTTAATTCTCTTCGTAGAAACTTCTGATAGATTTTTTAGTGCAATCTATCAGAGGGATTAAATCTCTGTTCGTGGACCTGATTGAAGAACAATTCGTCCATCAGTTCCTGGGAGATACAACAAGAGCAGAGGAATCTGTTGGTGTCCATAATCTCGATTCGAGATTGGAGGTAAAAATTTATAATTGTTATTTAATTTTTACACAGACAATTTAATCGTAAAGTTTTGATACCCATTATGGAATCGTTCCATATAAAATTTTTAAACTTCCGCTGCACCGGGTATCAATTCTGATTGATCTGATCGCCGTTCTCCAACAATTATTTTATGAGTCTTTTAGGAGCCCGAAAATATTATTCGAAGTTTTTATTCCTCAAAATTATCAGTATTTAATTTTATATATTTTTAGGAGTCCGTTTTTATCCAAATTTAGCCAAAATATTGACTTTTAATTACCTTTAAAATTCCCTAAAAATTTTATTTCGGGATTTTAAGTTAGTTATCAGATTTTTACTTATTATGTAGAGTTTTAAGTTATATATTTTATATTTAAAAACCCTTATTAATATTTTAATTATCCTAAACCTTATTTTATTCTAATTACCCTAAACCTACCCCAAAATCCTACGCTCAAAGCTCCCAGCCGCCAACCCCGCCTCTCCTTCATCTTATTCAGTCGGTTTTAGCTCCAAGCCTCCATTGTTGAACGGTTTTTCAAGCTCCAAGTTGGTTGTCATCGCCCCGTCGTTCCGGAATCGTCATCTACGTCTTCTTCTTTTCATTCCACGGTGCAAGGCATGTTTCTTTCTCTTATTTTTACACCATATCAGTGATTATACGTGTGAGTGTGTAGACATCAGATTTTTCAATGAGACTTTCAAGAGAGGATCGGTTTTTACGATTATTTGCACATGGTTCTTTGGTTTCTTAACATACTCACGTTTTTTTTGTTATGGGTGTGCATGGCTGCTGGTCAGAGGTTGCATGGGGTGCCTTAGGGTCCCTAGGTTCATGTGTGATGGCTAGGTTGAGGCGTGAATGGGCTGAGGGGAGGCTGGTTCAGACTTGGGATTGAGGGAGTGCAGTTTAGGGTTCAGTGGAAGAGGGCTTCGGGTTTGAGGTAGGGACCATGGCTCGGGCTGAGCCATGGTGGGTTAGGACCGCCCAGACGTGGGCTACGTCTGGGCGGCGGCGCTCTAGCCAAGGGTGGCCGGAGCTGGCCGGCAGCAGGCCATGAAGGCCTGCTGCTCACGGCCGAGGGGAAGACGGGTAAGGGGGGATCAGGTTAGTGTTTAGGGTGGATCCGGGTCGGGTTGTTGGGTCCGGGTCGGGTCTGGAAAGTCATGGGTTATGTTAGTTGGGTCCGGGTCCGGGTTAAGTGAGTCGGGCTCGGGTATTTTTATTTTTACATTTTAAGTTTAATTATGTGTTAAATGGGCCTAATTAAATCCAAAAATTTAATTGGGTTTCATTTAATTATTTGAGTTGAATTTAATTGTTATTGAGCTTAATTAAATTAAATTAAGTTAGCCTGATAATTTTTATGGGCTTGGGAGCCCATGGAAGTTATTGGGCCAGTCTTTGGGCTTTTGGGCCCATTGGGCCAGATTGAGTTGTTATTGGGCCAAGTATGTGCTAATGGGCTTTAATTGATTTATTGGGCTTAGAAATGTGATAATGGGCTTAAGTATGTAAATGGGCCAGTCTCAGTGTTAATGGGCCAAAATGTAAGAAAATGGGCTTGACTGTTAGGGCCAGCAGTTCAGTTCAAACCATGAGAAATTGCATGTGTCATAATTATATATTTAATTATTTTATGCATGAAAGTTATTTTAGTATTTATATGTTAGTATAAAAATTAAATTAAATATATATGAAGGACACATATTTTTATTTAAGTACATGCATTCATGAAATAATTTTTATGGCATGATTTAATGTTTAAGATTGAGCAAGAAAATAATTTTATGTTGGAAGTTGATGTTGGAAAACTGGCGAGTTCCCAGACCAATTACGATTGATACCCGGTGCAGCGGAAGTTTAAAAATTTTCTCATGGAACGATTCCATGGTGTGGGTATCAACCATACAACGATTGAATTATTGTGTGTGTAAAATTTAAATAACAATTAAATAAATTTTACCTCAAATCTCGCAACGAGATTAATGGACACCAACAGAACAATTCTGCTCTTGTTGTCTCTCCCTGGAACCGATGAACGCCTTCAATCAGGTCCACGAACAGAGGTTTAATCCCTCTGATAGATTGCACTAGAAAATCTATCAGAAGTTTTCTGCGAAGAGAATACACGAATTTGATTCGTTATTCCTTACTGCGATTCAAAGTCACAGACCGGAATTTTCTCGGGCAGAGCAGGAAGGGGACGGCCGAAATTCTTTGAGAGAGAATAGGGTTTTCGAATTTTTTGCTCTCAAAAATTATGACCTGTTGTGTGTAATTTCTGTACTGAAATAACTTATTTATAATGCAGGCCACTAACACCTTAGGGCCCATTAGTCATAAGCTGGGGCCCGACAAGCAAAGCCCGCTCGTTCAGAAATTAATATAAAATTCATCGTGACTCCGATTGATGAAACGATTTCACCAATGTGCACAGAAACCATTTCTGCACGTTTTAAAGTCAAAATAAATTTTCCTGAATCCGAATTCAGTGGTTTCCAAAAATGTCCATCCCTATGTCATTTTAGGAAATCCTACTCCCTTACTCTTATTTAAGAAGTCCAACTCCTTAGTTCATTAAATTTAACTCTTTAAATTTAACTATCTCAACGGGGATTAAAACTCCATTACACTGTGTGACCCTCAATGGTTCAGGGATACAGCTAGCCGTGGGCTCACAACTCCTTGTGACTCGGAACAACACTTTCCGACTTGCCCAACGAATCATGGTAAAGCGCCTAGCAACATCGCCCCATGATTCCCTAGGTATCACTGATAGTGCCTACAAGAACCAGTAGATTTTGGTTAACGTACAGTACGGTCCCTTCATCCATATATCCCGATCGAATCAACAACCATTGGTATATCGAGAGTCGCTCAAGATTCGATAACTATGCAATGCATCTTGAAGATCAAATTAGTGACATCGCATGTGCTACTAAGAAACCATTTCTTAAATCACATCAATTACTCTGGCCAGAGATTTATCACACTAATATCTCCTCAGATCGCATAGGATATCCACACTCGCAAGTATGTGGTGAATCCTTGACAACAATGCATTGACTCCTATATGTGTCGTAACTGTACCCAATCTCGACACCTGATGACCCCCTCAGAGTCGGTAAACGAGTCAAAGCACAGTACTAGCATATAGAGTCTCCATGATGTTTCAAGTCGTAAGGACTAATGGTGTACAACCAAAACCGCGGACTTTATCCACTCGATAAGTGATAACCACTTGGAAAGTCCGGATAGGGTAGTTCGACTATTCATCCTATGAATATCCATTTGCATGCTTCGAACATCTCCATGTTCCCTACCAATGAAACGTGGTACTCCGCATCGCAAATGCTAGTCTCAAACTCGAGCGATCCTTATCCTTATTATCGGACGGCTCAATCGACTAGGAACGGTTTTAGAATATACAGTGACTATAAGATGTATTTCATGATAGACATCTCCATGTTCTACCACATCTTACATACACTATAGTATATTCAAGGTCTTTATCAAAACAACAATAGTATATCACAATATAACAATATGAAGTAATATAAAGTCATTGCCATAAAAGTGTAAATAATATTAAACAAAAGATTGTTTATACAAAGAGTCAACAAAGCCCATAGCCACATAGTTGGCTCACTGGGCACCCACTCTTACAATCTCCCACTTGCCCTATAGCCAACTAGTCATACTACGTAGACCCATTGCTTCGCGATGTTTGTCAAACAATGGTCCTGGCAAAGGCTTAGTAAGTGGATCAGCGATATTGTCTGCAGAGGCCACTCGTTCGACACTGATGTCTCCTCTTTCCACAATCTCCCGGATTATGTGGTATTTCCTCAGTACGTGTTTGGATCTTTGATGAGACCTTGGTTCCTTTGCTTGAGCAACGGCACCCGTGTTGTCGCAGTACACCGGGACTGGACCAACAAATTCAGGAATGACGCCCAACTCTTGGACGAAATTCCTCATCCAAACGGCCTCTTTAGCAGCAGCTGATGCTGCAATGTATTCAGCCTCAGTGGTGGAATCCGCTGTGGTGTCCTGCTTGGAACTCTTCCAAGAGACAGCACCACCATTGAGCATGAACACAAATCCAGAGGTTGACTTCGAGTCATCCACATCACTTTGGAAGCTAGAGTCGGTATAGCCTTCCAGTTTGAGTTCTCGTCCTCCATAAACCATGAACATATTCTTAGTCCTTCGCAAGTACTTAAGAATGTCCTTCACGGCTTTCCAATGCATCTGACCAGGATTAGACTGATATCTGCTCGTGACACTCAGAGCAAATGCTACATCCGGTCTGGTAGATATCATCCCATACATGATACTACCTATAGCTGACGCATATGGTACATGTGTCATATTCTCTATCTCTGCATCAGTCTTGGGACACATAGACTTGGATAGAGAAACTCCATGACACATGGGTAGATGTCCTCTCTTGGACCCATCCATTGAAAACCGTTTCAATATGGTATCGATGTAGGTTGATTGAGTGAGTCCTATCATTCTCTTAGATCTATCCCTATAGATCTGTATCCCAAGAATGTAGGATGCCTCACCCAAATCCTTCATCGAAAATCTACCTTATAACCATATCTTTGTTGACTGCAACATCCCTACATCATTCCCAATGAGTAGGATGTCATCAACATAAAGTACTAAGAATGTCACCGCATCCTTAACTACTTTCTTGTACACGCAAGGTTCCTCCGGGTTCTTGATGAAACCAAAATCTTTTATTGTTTCATCAAATTTCTGGTTCCAACTTCTTGATGCTTGTTTTAGACCATAAATTGATCTCTGAAGCTTGCATACCTTATGCTCGCTTCCCATGGATGTGTACCCCTCAGGCTGCTTCATATAGATTTCTTCCTTAATGTCTCCATTAAGAAAAGCAGTCTTCACATCCATTTGCCATATCTCATAGTCATACCATGCAGCTATGGCAATAAGGATTCTTATGGACTTGAACATAGCAACTGGTGAAAAGGTTTCATCATAGTCAACTCCTTGCCTTTGAGTATAACCTTTAGCCACCAATCGCGCCTTGTAGGTCAATACCTTACCATCAGGCCCAAGCTTTCTTTTGTAGATCCATTTACACCCTATTGGAACAATTCCATCGGGAGGATCCACTAAAGACCAGACTTGGTTAGTATGCATCGAATCCAATTCTGATTGCATAGCTTCAAGTCATAAATTCGAATCCGCATCAGAAATTGCTTCCTTGAAGCTTCTTGGATCACATCCAATGTCGGGTTCATCTTGACCCTCTTCAAGAAGAAGACCATATCGAACTGGAGGTCCAGAAGTCCTCTCGGATCTTCTAGGTGCAGGCGTGTCCAGCAATGGTTCCTGAGGTGTGGGATCGTTATTTTGTATTTCGGGTTCTTCTCGAACTTCTTCGAGTTCCATCATCTCGCCTTTCTTATCCAATAAGAACTCCTTCTCCAAGAAGGTGGCATTCCGTGAAACAAACACCTTTGTTTCAGCAGGATAATAGAAATAATATCCGATTGAATTCTTCGGATACCCCACAAAATAACACAAGCTGGATCGACTATCCAACTTATCTCCCACTGTCCGCTTCACGTAAGCAGGACATCCCCAAATCCTCAAGTATGAATACTTAGGAGCTTTGCCATTCCATAACTCGTATGGTGTTTTGTCCACTGCTTTAGTGTGGACGTTATTCAACAACAATACCGCCGTTTCAAGCGCATAGCCCCAAAACGAAGGTGGAAGCTCAGTGAAGCTCATCATGGATCGAACCATGTCCAACAAAGTTCGATTACGACGCTCCGATACACCATTAAGCTGTGGTGTCATAGGAGGAGTCCACTGAGAGAGAATCCCATTCTCTTTTAGATAGTCCAAAAACTCGGTACTCAAGTATTCTCCACCTCGATCCGATCGAAGTGCTTTAATACTTTTACCTAGCTTGTTTTCTACTTCAGCCTTGAATTCTTTGAACTTTTCAAATGCTTCAGACTTATATTTCATTAAATATAAATACCCATACCTTGAATAATCATCAGTAAAGGTAATGAAGTAGGTGTGGCCATGTTGAGTCCCTACTCTAAATGGACCACAAACATCTGTATGGATCAAATCCAACAGATTCTGACTACGCTCAGGTTTCCCCTTAAAAGGAGATTTAGTCATTTTTCCTTTTAGGCAGGATTCACAAGTAGGTAGAGAGTTAATATCAGACATATCAAACATGCCCTCTCCCACTAGCTTGTTCATCCTCCTTGAGGAAATATGACCTAGTCTAGCGTGCCAAAGGTTTGCCGGGTTTTGACTATCGATTTTCCTTTTGTTTGTTGTCGCCGGTTTGTCAATACAATTCACTGGAACGTCTTTTAGTTTTAAGTTGTATAGATCGTTTTCAAATTGTCCATTTCCAATTAAACATTCATTCTTGTAAATATTGCAAATCTCATTCACAAAATTGCAAGAATAACCATCTCTATCTAGCATAGAAACAGAAATAATGTTTTAATTAAATCTGGAACAAATAAAACATCTATCAAAAGTAACTTAAAACCGTTCTGCAAAAATAAATATTTCCCATAGCTATGGATTTAACTCTGGAACCATTCCCGAGCTTTGACTGGGTCTCACCCATCCTTATCCTATTACTTCTTGTTATCATTTGCAACTCATTGCAAATATGAGATCTATATCTGGTATCCAATACCCAAGAAGTAGTATTAAGAAAAACATTTATTTCAATGTAAAACATACCCTTTGCAGTTCGCAACTGCTTGGGGTATTCCTTGCAGTTACGTTTCCAATTACCGGGTTTCTTGCAGTGATGGCAAACTTGTTTAGACTTGTCCAATTTTGCATGTAACATTTTGCCTTGAGATCATGGTCCAACCATTTCTCTAGTTACATCAGCCGGGGCTGTTTTCGGAGAAGCCTTTTCTAACACTTAGAAAATCTTTTCCGAACTTAGGACAATCTTAACTTATGGAATCATTCTGTATTGTTTGCGTCAATAAGTTTGTTTTGTTGGAGAACAGAAACATGTGGATTACTGAGATAAAACAGACAATTATCGATGATTGTTTAAATAATTTACTAAGACATAAAATTGGCGAATTTTATTTTATGAATCTCACTCCCACTATTTTAACGATTTCACCACCTTCTAGTGAAAACGGGAAACTTTTTCCTTAGTGAGAACATGGAGTCCAATTGACAAACTTATGGTCCCGAATAATATCAGCCAACCATAATTCTCAAAAGGTAGAGCCCAATTGCTTCCAAAGCAACCCCCATGTATTTACCTCATGTCCAATAAGGGCCCAATAATATGACGCCGTTTAAAGTGACATGTCAAGATGACCCATCAATATTAAGTTGTGATGGACGGTCGCCATGTGGATCCCCCAATAATATGAGCCGATCCCATGGGAGTTCCACCCAACTTACAACATTTGTCGATCCAATGTACAGCTTTCCGACGGACGGGCCCCCCCAATAATATGAGCCGGACCGTATCCGCGGGTAGCATCACATACATTGACCGTTGATGGAAGGTAGGAACATTTAAACAATATTTAAATTTCCTTTATATATCTTGATATAAATTTTAAATCATATTTAAAATGAGGGATTTTATTTATAAAATTATTTGTCTCATCATATTTAATTTATTGCATGCATTGCCGGATTCACGCAATTTATGTCTAAACATGCATACAATCATAATATCACATATTATATAGGATGATCGATTCCATTTCTAATTGACCCGTGGTTGCCAATCACGGGTCTTAGTCCAATCCTAGGTAATATGCAGTATGCAAATGCAATCCTATTACATATGCTTCCAATTTACATTTCTTCAGTCTTCATTGTCTGCTGGGCCCACCATCTTCAAATCTTGATCTCCCACTAAATCTAATGTATTTACAATTAAATAACAATGACAAGTAGGGGATACATTTTTAGGGGTTGGGAACGGGCTATAAACCAAGCCCACTTTTATTACATATGACATTCATATCGGGCCATAAACCAGGCCCATTAATAAAACCAACAACAATAAAGACAAAATGTAAATTCCTAACATACACCTACAAAATTGGTCATGGCAATCGATCATCCTTATCCAATAACATTTAATTCAAAATTAATTTATTGGATAACATGCTGTGGCAATTCAAATTTAAACAAGATAAAATCATATTTTATATATAAAATCACATTTCACATATAAAATCATATTTTATCTCCATATCAAATAAAATCATATTTTATCTATAAAATCCAATTTTACAAATAAAATCATATTTTATCTAATATATCATAAGATCATATCTTATCATCAATTGTACCAAAATAATTGATTTCAAAATTCAATTTACGGATAAAATATTAAAATTTTCCAAAAATTCAAATTTATCCAAAATCAATTTTAAAATTTACGGACTCGAACAATTCGATCCGAAATCTCGTGAACCAATCAAAAACAATTTTTGACCGGACCAAAAATAAAATTTTAAATATTAAAATTAATAAAAATATAATTTTTCCCGCGGGCCGCCCGGGACACTCCCGGGCCGGCCCGCACCCGGGGCGCGGGCCGGGGCAGCTCGGCTGCCCCCTTAGGGCAGCAACGTTTGCTGCCCTGGCGGCGCCTGGCGCCGCCGCTGGGCGGCGCCGTGCGTCGCCCTGGGCGGCGCCGAGCGCTGCCCTGCGCAGCGCCCAGCGCTGCGCTGGGCAGCGCACAGCGCTGCCCTGGGCAGCGCCGTGCGCCGCCCTGGGCGGCGCCGTGCGCCCCCTTTGGGCGGCGCCGTGCGCCGCCCCTGGGGGCAGCGACCATCGCTGCCCCATCCGGGCAGCGATCCAATCGCTGCCCGGGTTTCGCCCCCGAAAAAAAAAAAATTTTTTTTTTTTTTTTTTTATTAAAAATATTTATTTTGTTTCAAAAACCGAGACTCAAAAATTTTGTACAATTGATTATTCAATCGATTGATCTGAGCAACCTGGCTCTGATACCACTGTTGGAAAACTGGCGAGTTCCCAGACCAATTACGATTGATACCCGGTGCAGCGGAAGTTTAAAAATTTTCTCATGGAACGATTCCATGGTGTGGGTATCAACCATACAACGATTGAATTATTGTGTGTGTAAAATTTAAATAACAATTAAATAAATTTTACCTCAAATCTCGCAACGAGATTAATGGACACCAACAGAACAATTCTGCTCTTGTTGTCTCTCCCTGGAACCGATGAACGCCTTCAATCAGGTCCACGAACAGAGGTTTAATCCCTCTGATAGATTGCACTAGAAAATCTATCAGAAGTTTTCTGCGAAGAGAATACACGAATTTGATTCGTTATTCCTTACTGCGATTCAAAATCACAGACCGGAATTTTCTCGGGCAGAGCAGGAAGGGGACGGCCGAAATTCTTTGAGAGAGAATAGGGTTTTCGAATTTTTTGCTCTCAAAAATTATGACCTGTTGTGTGTAATTTCTGTACTGAAATAACTTATTTATAATGCAGGCCACTAACACCTTAGGGCCCATTAGTCATAAGCTGGGGCCCGACAAGCAAAGCCCGCTCGTTCAGAAATTAATATAAAATTCATCGTGACTCCGATTGATGAAACGATTTCACCAATGTGCACAGAAACCATTTCTGCACGTTTTAAAGTCAAAATAAATTTTCCTGAATCCGAATTCAGTGGTTTCCAAAAATGTCCATCCCTATGTCATTTTAGGAAATCCTACTCCCTTACTCTTATTTAAGAAGTCCAACTCCTTAGTTCATTAAATTTAACTCTTTAAATTTAACTATCTCAACGGGGATTAAAACTCCATTACACTGTGTGACCCTCAATGGTTCAGGGATACAGCTAGCCGTGGGCTCACAACTCCTTGTGACTCGGAACAACACTTTCCGACTTGCCCAACGAATCATGGTAAAGCGCCTAGCAACATCGCCCCATGATTCCCTAGGTATCACTGATAGTGCCTACAAGAACCAGTAGATTTTGGTTAACGTACAGTACGGTCCCTTCATCCATATATCCCGATCGAATCAACAACCATTGGTATATCGAGAGTCGCTCAAGATTCGATAACTATGCAATGCATCTTGAAGATCAAATTAGTGACATCGCATGTGCTACTAAGAAACCATTTCTTAAATCACATCAATTACTCTGGCCAGAGATTTATCACACTAATATCTCCTCAGATCGCATAGGATATCCACACTCGCAAGTATGTGGTGAATCCTTGACAACAATGCATTGACTCCTATATGTGTCGTAACTGTACCCAATCTCGACACCTGATGACCCCCTCAGAGTCGGTAAACGAGTCAAAGCACAGTACTAGCATATAGAGTCTCCATGATGTTTCAAGTCGTAAGGACTAATGGTGTACAACCAAAACCGCGGACTTTATCCACTCGATAAGTGATAACCACTTGGAAAGTCCGGATAGGGTAGTTCGACTATTCATCCTATGAATATCCATTTGCATGCTTCGAACATCTCCATGTTCCCTACCAATGAAACGTGGTACTCCGCATCGCAAATGCTAGTCTCAAACTCGAGCGATCCTTATCCTTATTATCGGACGGCTCAATCGACTAGGAACGGTTTTAGAATATACAGTGACTATAAGATGTATTTCATGATAGACATCTCCATGTTCTACCACATCTTACATACACTATAGTATATTCAAGGTCTTTATCAAAACAACAATAGTATATCACAATATAACAATATGAAGTAATATAAAGTCATTGCCATAAAAGTGTAAATAATATTAAACAAAAGATTGTTTATACAAAGAGTCAACAAAGCCCATAGCCACATAGTTGGCTCACTGGGCACCCACTCTTACAGTTGAAGTAGTGCGACAATTTAAGGGGGCAAGCCCCCACATGTTAAGGGCAGTTTACTGTCAATTTAAGGGTAGTTTACTACCAGCAAGAGGTGATTCGTCACCACCGCGTACGTTGGTTTTAAGAGACTGATCAGTCGAACCTTTTATGTTTAAGGTTACACTTTGGATATGACCATGCGATGTTAGAAAAATGTTATGCTCAACAATGTTTATGTATGTATTATATGATTATATTTAAGATCAAGTTTAAGTAAGATTTTAAGTTATGATTCATGATTTTTAAGCATGCCCATTCATGTATATGTTATGTATTAGTATTTCAGTGATTTAAATTATTTTAAATCCTTGTTATGTTAGCATGTTGGGCCTCTAGGCTCACTACACTTATATGGTGCAGGTGAGTACGTAGAGGAAGATGTAGTACCTACTGGCGGCGAGGACGTATGAGCAGACAGGCAGTGATCCCCCGCAGCCGTCGTTTGAGTCAATATGAATATTTTTAAGAATTTTTAAACCCTGTTATTTATTTATTTCTTTTAAGTCATTTCAGTGGCGAATTTTAATACTATTTTTATTAAGTAATTTATTGCATGCAAACTTTTAAGTTAATTGTTTTGACAGTATTTTATTTAAGTTTGACTCAGATATTTAAGTATAAAATATTGCATTTTATTTAAGTTATTTTTAAATCTGTTTATTGTTGTGCATATATATATGGGCATGTATGTACATTTATTTTACTTAGGATAAAAAAAAAATAAAAATTTCCGCATATATTATTTTAGAATGTTTGGGTCGTTTCAATTGTGACTCATAGGCCTTTGACTAATTGGAGCGTAAGTAATTGCTTTGTGATTAGTTTTAGGCGTTTTTCTAGAATGATATAATGAGTTGATTAACTATGGAATAGTGACAGAGATGATTGTGTTTCATCAGGAACCGTAATCTTATCAGTAGATGATTTTCTTGGGTGATTTCCTAGACCAGCTGATAGGAAATTGACCTTGTTGGGTTATTGTCAAGTGATGATGGATTTCATCAGGGACACCGTGGTGAGTTGTAACAGTTGTTGAGGACTGTGTTGGGTTAGTTGAGATGGATGAGGAGGCGCGGCCCTATACCGATATGTCTGAGAGGATATATTCCAGATGGAATGGTTGGGAAGGCTACACCTCAGTCTCGATGTTTTATGCAGTCATAGCAATGAGTTTAACTACCAGTGGAATTTTCGGTTATAACCGAGTTGTTTGAATTGACTTTGGTATTGGGTTTGTACTGAAGGATAAGGTTGTCTCTTGATAGGATTGTCATAGACAGGGGTTATTCCTTGATATTGAATAAGGACAGAACTAAGAGTGTCTATCATGGGTTAGACTGGGATAGTTCTGGTGAATAGATTCAGGCTAACACAATGATTGTGACAACAGATACTTGTGATATTCTTAGACTAATGATTGTTTTGAGCTGAGGGATTGGTTGATTTGGGATATCACTAGATTGGTAAATCTAGTAGGTAGATTGACTAGTACCGGTGCTCATTGAGATTATCGTCTGACTACGTCAAAAATATGATTTGAGGTTTCATTGTGACAGTGATTGTCCAAGGTAGCAGATGATTCCTTGGATTGAGAATTTGTCAACGGGTGAGTTAGTAACTTGGTACTCACTCTCTATTTGACAGGGACAATTTTAGTATTAGATCTAGGCTGGTACAGGATCAGTGCCAGTTACTACTCATGAGTATTGTCTGACTCTGTCAGAGATAGGATGATGAACTCAGTTAGGAAATCCTTTGAATTTAAGTATTTGGGGATTTCTCTAGTAGTTGTAATACTGTGAGACCTCGATTCTAATCATCTAATCTCAGAATAAACAATAATTACGCATACAAGATCTAAGATTAAAAAAAAAGTTTTTTTTTTTTGTTTACACAGGGTGACGCGCGGGCGCGCCACCCGAGGCGCGGGCGCGCATACAGACCTGCCCGGGCCTCCGAGAAAGGGATCAGAACGCGCGGGCGCTCCTCACCAGGCGCGGGCGCGCATGGCCTGCTGTTTTAGCTCAAAATAAGGTTCCAAAAGTGCAATCCAACACCCGGAAAGGCTCCGACATGATCCAACTAATACTTTTTCAACAACGAAGTATTCAATTACAAGAAAGAGTAGAACATGCATCAATTCTACGTTTCAAAATCCAAAATACAAATCGAGTTCGAATACAAAACATATCTAGTTCGAGTTCTAACATGCTCCAATCTTAAACTAGATAAACATGCTAATTCGACTTCTAAACCGAGTCTCACTTCTACTACTTGCCCTCGAAGCTAACCATGCCTCTTCTGACTTGTTCCTGCCCCACCTGTTGCCAAGTACACATACAAAACAAAGCAACAGCCGGATAACCGGTGAGAACGACATTCCCAGTAAAAGCAACATAACAAGTAATACAAGTAACAAACATGCTTTCAATACAATAACGAAATCAGTAACATCGTAATGAATGCATGTCTTTAAACAGGGATATTAAATCTGATAACGAGGGATTGCAGCTGTGCCTTTGGGATCCCGAGGGTAAGATCACGTAACAACTCACCGACTCTCCCAATCGAGGTGGTGCCACGTATCTCACTCCTCTAGACTTTGAGCAACTATAATGAGTATGCTAGCACCAGACGAAACGACTACGACCTGGGCCACTCAATCATAGTTCCCAAACGTCTAAACAAAAAGGGCGGTTCTACCCGCTGAAAACAAGATTGGCTCAAGATGAATGCATAACAGAAACATAAAACATAAGCCAAAACAATCAAACAAAACACAAGTTCCTCATGCTAGAACAAGTGTAGATGCAAGTACGTGATTTCAAAAGGGAAAACTCAAGAACCACAGTCCCGAGTATGCTATCCCGCTGCGATGACTGCTTTTACCTTTCAATGCAGTAGCTCCAACTCTGGATAAGCTACAAAAGAGATTGTATAAACAACTACATAATCTAACAACAACAAGGCAACGGTTCAAGGAAAACTCTTTATACCGTTCTTCGTCCAACTCTCGACGAACAATGCTGCTAACACAGGGCTCGACAAACTCCAACGAATCTGTAAGAATTCAAGAGTTGATCAACAACCACGATCACTCACACGCCAAGACTTCAATCAATACAAAAACGATTCGAAAACCCAAAACTCAAACCGACGGCATAACGGCTATAAACTGAACAAACCGAAAATGCAGACAACAGTTCAATACCGATATCAACTCATATCAATGCCCAAAACAACAATAACAAAGCAAACCCATCAATCTAAAAATCCACATTTTCGAAAATGGCTTCCAAAAATCATAACAAATCCGAACGTCGCTCTAATTCAAAACCGACAGATAATAAACGATCAGAACTCTGTCTAGAACAACATACTCGAATCTCGAACGATTCTAAAAACATCCAAAAACTAGAATGTATCCGATCGTAGAAGAACTTACAATATAACAGAGCTCTCACTGCAGTGATCGATAATCTGCCTTCAGAAATAAATTCCAACGGCCGGATCGAGCTCGGGATGAAATCTGGAAGCTTGAAGAATCGATTTCTTCAACAATGGAGGAGGGAGGCGTGAAGAGGAAGATGATGGAGAAGAGAGTGGGTCCAAAATCCTTATAAATATCTATTAAAACCGATAATTGCGTTTTAGTCCCTGAAAAATCCAATTTTTGCAAAAAAGACCCTGATCAAAATCAAACCGGCTCGAGAACTCTATAATCTCTGATTAACTCAAATAAATTCAATTAAGATAAAAACGGGGCGTTATAATTCTCCCCCACTAAGAAGAGATTTCGTCCTCGAATCCACAAGAACCATAACTCATAAGATAGAATAAAGAACTAAAGACAGTAAGAAGAACTCACGTCATCCAAATAACTCCGGAAATCGCTGTCTCATGTCAGATTCTGTCTCCCAAGTCGCTTCCTCGACGCCGTGACGGCTCCACTGCACTTTCACCAATGGAATCAACTTGGTTCTGAGTTGCTTTTCTTTCCGATCAAGGATCTGAATCAGTCGCTCAAAATAGCTCAGGGTCTCGTCTAACTCGGCTTCGTCAGGCTGAAGGATATGAGAAATATCTGGTTGATACTTTCGCAGCATAGAGACGTGAAAAACGTCGTGAATACCAGATAAAGACGGAGGAAGTGCAAGTCTGTAGGCAAGATCGCCTATTTTCTCGAGAATTTCGTACGGACCGATGAATCTCGAAGATAACTTTCCTCTCTTACCGAATCTGACGGTGCCTCTGAACGGAGAAATCTTAAGGAATACACGGTCTCCCTGCTCAAAACTCAGAGGTCGACGTCTGACATTCGCATACTTCGCCTGTCTATCTTGAGCTGACTTCATTCTGGTCTGAATGATCTTAACCTGCTCTGCCATATCTCTAAGCATCTCCGGTCCCAAATCTGGTGACTCGGACAATTCATCCCAAAACAACGGAGATCGGCACTTTCTACCATACAAAGCCTCAAAAGGCGCCATACCGATACTCGCTTGGAAGCTGTTGTTGTAAGAAAACTCGACAAGAGGCAAAGAATCCTGCCAACTAGTGCCAAAGTCTAGCACTACCGCTCGCAGCATATCCTCCAACGTCTGGATAGTCCGCTCTGACTGTCCATCTGTCTGAGGATGATAAGCTGTACTCAGATGCAATCGAGTACCAAGTGCCCCCTGAAGACTGTGCCAGAAGTGAGAAGTGAATCTAGGATCTCTGTCTGAAACGATCGACTTCGGCACACCATGCAATCTCACAACATTGCTAACATACAACTCAGCCATCTGATCATGACGATACGTCATCCTGTACGGAATAAAACACGCAGACTTTGTCAATCGGTCGATCACTACCCAAATAGCATCGCATCCTCGAACGGATCGTGGTAGCTTCGTGACAAAATCCATAGAAATGTGATCCCATTTCCATTCAGGAACAGATAGGCTGTGCAAAAGACCACCTGGTCGCTTCCGCTCTGCTTTCACTTGCTGACAATTCAAACACCGAGATACAAATCTCGCAACATCGTCCTTCATTCTCTTCCACCAGAACTGACTCTTCAGATCGTTGTACATCTTACGACCTCCAGGATGAACGCTAAACCGACTGCAATGAGCCTCTCGGATAATACGCTGTCTCAACTCCGAAATATCAGGCACAACAATACGATTATTCACGAACAAAACATCATCTCTAACCTGGAATTCAGACTGATGGCCCGATCTAACTTTCTCTACTGAAATCTGGATGCTCGGCTCAGACTTCTGTTCTTCTCTGATTGCAACAAACAACTCTGGCTCGGCTTGAATAGCAAACACTCTGATAGTCTCCCTATCTGTTTCAAACTCTAAACCAGAAGTGCAACAATCATCGATCAACTGGGAAACACCCATAGTAGAAAGAGATAAAGAACAAAGCTTTCGGCTCAAGGCATCTGCAACTGCATTAGACTTCCCCGGATAGTACTTGATTTCACAGTCGAAATCCTTCAACAGATCTAACCATCTCCTCTGTCTCATATTCAGCTCTGCTTGAGAAAACAAGTACTTAAGACTCTTATGGTCAGAAAAGATCTCGAAAGACTCACCATAAAGATAGTGACGCCAGATCTTCAGAGCAAAGACGATCGCAGCTAGTTCAAGATCATGGACCGGATAACGAGTCTCATGCGGTTTCAGCTGCCTTGATGCATACGCCACCACACGCTTATGCTGCATAAGAACACAACCCAAGCCTCGGTTAGAAGCATCACAATAGACTGTGAACCCTCCAGTACCCTTCGGAATAGTAAGAATTGGAGCACTGGTCAGTCTCCTCTTTAGATCAACAAAGCTAGCCTCACAATCTGGAGTCCAGACAAAAGGCGCATTCTTCTGAGTCAGCTGGGTAATAGGCTTGGCAATAGACGAGAAACCCTCGATGAAACGACGGTAATAACCAGCTAAACCCATGAAGCTTCGGATCTCAGGTACTGATGTCGGTCTAGGCCAATTCATAACCGCTTCGATTTTGCTGGGATCGACAGAAATCCCATCTTCAGAAATAATATGACCGAGAAAGACAACTCGATCTAACCAGAATTCGCATTTCGATAGCTTGGCAAACAACTGCTCAACTCGCAAAATCTGCAAGACGATTCTCAAGTGCTCTGCATGGTCAGTACGGTTCTTCGAGTAGATAAGAATATCATCGATGAAAATAATGACGAACTCATCTAAATAACGCTGAAAGATACGGTTCATCAAACCCATAAAAACAGCTGGAGCGTTAGTCAAACCGAACGGCATGACTATAAACTCAAAGTGACCATACCTCGTTCTGAATGCGGTCTTAGGAACATCTTCCTCTCGCACTCTCAGCTGATGGTAGCCTGACCTCAGATCAATCTTAGAGTAGACAGAAGAACCCTGCAGTTGATCAAACAAGTCATCTATTCGGGGTAAAGGATATCTGTTCTTAACTGTAGCCTGATTCAATTGGCGGTAGTCGATACAGAGCCGCATAGAACCATCCTTCTTCCGAACGAATAGAACAGGAGCACCCCAAGGCGATACACTAGGTCTGATGTATCCCTTGGCAATCAAATCCTCAAGCTGCTCCTTCAACTCTCTCAATTCAACAAGTGCCATACGATAAGGAGCTTTTGAAATAGGTTGAGTACCTGGCACTAAGTCAATGCTGAATTCGACTTCTCGAATGGGTGGCAATCCAGGAACATCTTCCGGAAACACATCAGCAAAATCTCTAACCACTGGTAAGTCAACCAAAGCTGGGCTAGATTTCAGTACATCAACCGTATAAACCAAAAATCCTTCTGCACCTCTCTGTAACAAACGAGTCATAGATAACACTGAAATCAAAGGAATTCTAGATCGAGAACCCTTACCAAAGAATTTCCACTCATCTGCCATTTCAGGTCTGAACCTGACAACCTTCAGAAAACAATCAACTGTCGCCCTGTACTTGGTTAAAGCATCTATCCCGACAATACAATCAAAATCTGACAGCCCAAGTACAATACAGTCGAATTCTAACAAATTTCCCTCAAAACAAAGTTCACAGTTCCTGACTAGTCGGACAGAAACAATTCCTCCACCCAAAGGTGAAGTAACAGCTACTACAGTAGGCAACAATTCAGTTGGCAAAGCATGCAATAACACATATTTCTCAGAGATAAAGGAATGGGAAGCACCTGTATCTATCAAGACATGAGCAGAATGACCGAAAATCGAACATTTACCTGCTATGACATCGTCAGGTGCTGCCTGAGCCTGATCCCCTGTCAATGCAAAGACTCGTGCTTGCTGTCTCGGAGGCTGATTTGCACTAGAGCTACCTCCTTGTCTGTTCTGCTGTTGCTGGGGTTGGAAAGAGTGTACTGCAGACGACTGCCTCGGCTGAGCTGCAGGTCTAGACGAACTCCCACTCTGAGCTCTATCTCTATTACGTTGAGGGCACACTTTAGAGAAGTGTCCCGGTTGCTGACATGTGTTACAATTGCCGAAGACTCCCACACACTGATCCGGTGAGTGTCTTCCTCCACACTTGCTGCAGTACAAGGATGATGACCCAGAACTCGGTCCTGAACCGAATTGCTTCGAACCACTGGAACTGGACGAACTGTTCCCCTATCTCTTGAACTGTTTACCTCTTGCCTTGTACTGATCCTTTCTGTTTCCCCCACTGTTTCCACCTTCATACCTCTGCTGCTGGTTCTGATGTTGAGGTGGCTGATTCTGGTACTGAGATGGTTGGTTCTGATACTGCCTCTGCTGCTGCTGAGGTGCCCCCTGATTACCTCTTTGCCTCCACAAGCCTGCTTCTGCTCCCTTTGCGTAATTCATGGCATCCGCAAAGTTGCTAGGCCTGTTGGTGTTAACCAACGTGAAGACATCGGGGTTCAACCCGTTGATGAACTGATCTGCCTTAGCTTCTTCATCTCCGGCAATTAGCGGTGCAAAACGCAACAGACTATCGAACTTAGCCACGTACTCTTCAATGTTCAGATTCCCTTGCCTCAGATTTGCAAACTCTGCTCCCTTATCCTTACGATACGAGATAGGGAAAAACCGCTTATAAAACTCAGATTTAAAAAGAGTCCAAGTAACCTCTGTACCTCTACTCTCAATTGCTTTCTTTGTCATGATCCACCAGCTCTTAGCACCACCACACAGCTGATGAATTACTAACCTGATTCGGCGGTCATCTGTGTAGTCAATGGAATCAAACAACTGATCCATATCATCCAACCAACTCTCACAGTCAACTGGATTTTCTGAACCCATCAACAATGGCGGATTGAACGACTGAAACCTCTTCAGCAAGGTTTCCATAGGAGTCGCTGAAGCATCCAACTGATCAACCTCAGTGCTAGCTTGCTCAATCGCAGGGATAACTGGTGGTGTGTTTCTGTTTATCACTCGACGAGGACCCATCTGATAATCAAAGGTTAGCACACGAGATATCTCAATTGCTACCGTCAATGCCCTTACAACCGCTTGGAATACCGAATACCAGTCGAGAACAGAAACAGTTATATCTCAAGTAGATCATGCTTTATTAATTTAAATCACACAACCATGTAATTCAAATAATGCTCAAACAATAAAGCATGCTCGCATGGAATTAAGTACACAATTAAATAATTCAAACACATGCGAGGAGTCATTGCACACAGACTCAATCTACCCCGCTCACTCTAGTTCGACCAAGAATCTTAACGCTCTGATACCACTTAATGTGAGACCTCGATTCTAATCATCTAATCTCAGAATAAACAATAATTACGCATACAAGATCTAAGATTAAAAGAAAAGTTTTTTTTTTTTTTACACAGGGTGACACGCGGGCGCGCCACCCGAGGCGCGGGCGTGCATACAGACCTGCCCGGGCCTCCGAGAAAGGGATCAGAACGCGCGGGCGCTCCTCACCAGGCGCGGGCGCGCATGGCCTGCTGTTTTAGCTCAAAATAAGGTTCCAAAAGTGCAATCCAACACCCGGAAAGGCTCCGACATGATCCAACTAATACTTTTTCAACAACGAAGTATTCAATTACAAGAAAGAGTAGAACATGCATCAATTCTACGTTTCAAAATCCAAAATACAAATCGAGTTCGAATACAAAACATATCTAGTTCGAGTTCTAACATGCTCCAATCTTAAACTAGATAAACATGCTAATTCGACTTCTAAACCGAGTCTCACTTCTACTACTTGCCCTCGAAGCTAACCATGCCTCTTCTGACTTGTTCCTGCCCCACCTGTTGCCAAGTACACATACAAAACAAAGCAACAGCCGGATAACCGGTGAGAACGACATTCCCAGTAAAAGCAACATAACAAGTAATACAAGTAACAAACATGCTTTCAATACAATAACGAAATCAGTAACATCGTAATGAATGCATGTCTTTAAACAGGGATATTAAATCTGATAACGAGGGATTGCAGCTGTGCCTTTGGGATCCCAAGGGTAAGATCACGTAACAACTCACCGACTCTCCCAATCGAGGTGATGCCACGTATCTCACTCCTCTAGACTTTGAGCAACTATAATGAGTATGCTAGCACCAGACGAAACGACTACGACCTGGGCCACTCAATCATAGTTCCCAAACGTCTAAACAAAAAGGACGGTTCTGCCCGCTGAAAACAAGATTGGCTCAAGATGAATGCATAACAGAAACATAAAACATAAGCCAAAACAATCAAACAAAACACAAGTTCCTCATGCTAGAACAAGTGTAGATGCAAGTACGTGATTTCAAAAGGGAAAACTCAAGAACCACAGTCCCGAGTATGCTATCCCGCTGCGATGACTGCTTTTACCTTTCAATGCAGTAGCTCCAACTCTGGATAAGCTACAAAAGAGATTGTATAAACAACTACACAATCTAACAACAACAAGGCAACGGTTCAAGGAAAACTCTTTATACCGTTCTTCGTCCAACTCTCGACGAACAATGCTGCTAACACAGGGCTCGACAAACTCCAACGAATCTGTAAGAATTCAAAAGTTGATCAACAACCACGATCACTCACACGCCAAGACTTCAATCAATACAAAAACGATTCGAAAACCCAAAACTCAAACCGACGGCATAACGGCTATAAACTGAACAAACCGGAAATGCAGACAGCAGTTCAATACCGATATCAACTCATATCAATGCCCAAAACAACAATAACAAAGCAAACCCATCAATCTAAAAATCCACATTTTCGAAAATGGCTTCCAAAAATCATAACAAATCCGAACATCGCTCTAATTCAAAACCGACAGATAATAAACGATCAGAACTCTGTCTAGAACAACATACTCGAATCTCGAACGATTCTAACAACATCCAAAAACTAGAATGTATCCGATCGTAGAAGAACTTACAATATAACAGAGCTCTCACTGCAGTGATCGATAATCTGCCTTCAGAAATAAATTCCAACGGCCGGATCGAGCTCGGGATGAAATCTGGAAGCTTGAAGAATCGATTTCTTCAACAATGGAGGAGGGAGGCGTGAAGAGGAAGATGATGGAGAAGAGAGTGGGTCCAAAATCCTTATAAATATCTATAAAAACCGATAATTGCGTTTTAGTCCCTGAAAAATCCAATTTTTGCAAAAAGGACCCTGATCAAAATCAAACCGGCTCGAGAACTCTGTAATCTCTGATTAACTCAAATAAATTCAATTAAGATAAAAACGGGGAGTTACAAATACTAAGATCAAGGGTTGTTGATCTGAAGTGTAAGATTCTAGTGGTTGAGAATCAGTTAGTGATTCTCTAACTTTATTGATCTTTTTGGGCTAAGTGGGAGCCGCAGTGGATCAATGTTAGTGGATGAGATTGTTAAGCCTGATCTGTAACGATTTGGGACTATCATGGAGGTGAGATAATTTGGTGAGCAGATATGCTTAAGAACTTAGTCATTGTCAATACCTCGGAGAATGAGGAGATTTTGGGATCAGTCAGAAGGTACATTTGAATTGTTATCTGTGGTAGATACAGATGTTGGAACCCAGTAATGGGTAAGGTAAACGTTTTCCTTTACAATAAAGATAGATTTTGTTTGAGTTCATTGCTTGGTAGCAACGATTCTCGACTTAGTATTCGGAGATTGGATTGAGTAGTGTTTCAGATTGATCTTAGATATCAGTTTTGTGGACTGATAGATCCAGTGTTGTGCTCATATGTTTCAGCAGTGTATTATCAGGAGTTTGTCCCGAGTCTAGGAACTAGCAAGTGTTACAAATTTTCAATAGGCATTAGCAGGACATCATCGAGTGATTAGACGTGGGGAAAATGCAGTAACTAAGACCTATGGTTTTCAGGTCTGGCGTGTTTATTGTTATTGATTTTCCCAGGGTATCTTTTGGATGCGCTATGCTGTTGATGTATTAGTTTCAGTAGAATCGATCCGAGAATTTTCTAGTTTGTGAAAAGATATTGAGAATTCCACAGTTGTTCTTGATGTACCAGTTTTGTTCATCCAGTGAGCGAGTCAAGATCTAGTAAGTATTTGTTGGCAGGATAATCAATACTATCTTTTGGATATTATCTCAAACAGTGAGATAGAGTTATTAGAATCAGAGATGGTTCTAATTTATCTAAATATTTTTCAGATCGGTGATCGCTTCACTAGGGATGGAACCCGAGGATTCCAGGTAGGAAAGATTTGTCAACAATGACGTTGTCATAATGTGAGTGAATTGGCAGGATTATCGACCATATTTTTTTGCAGGTGATATCCTTTTGGGTATAAGGATATAGCTTCAGTAAGCTAGAGTACCTTGAGTACGTACTCTGAGAAAAGATTTTTAGAGATTTAACGATAGAATTCAAATTTCGAGATGGACAATTGTTAGTCTTGTGTTAACATTTAAAATGCAGTGTCAGTGTCAGATGCGATATAATATACAATGTTGATGTATCTTACTTTTTGTCCAAAGAACTGACGGATGTTAGAAGAGTAATGATGCATATCTAGAGTTAGTTGATGACTGGATGGTGATTTTTCAAGAATGTCATAACTAAGATTCGCAGACAGTGATTGCTCTTCCAGTCAGGGTTCGTATTAGGTAATTAGTCAGAGGATTACAAGATCTTTGTGTTGATAAGTACCACTTGAGGACAAGATTTGTAGTGACTCGAATACAAAATTAGTGATTAAATCCTAATTAATCAAGTAATCACGTTTATAATTGGCAAAACATGATTAAGAAATCTCCAATTGGGATTAAGAAATTGAAAATCGGATTCAGGATGTCCGAAAGTGGCCCAAAGGGTTTTTAGTGTTCTAGTGGATCGGATGATCCAAACCCAAGGATCGAAGGATCCGAACTTACGGAGTTCGGAGGCAGCGATCGATTTTGGTAGGGAAGAGGTCGGATGATCCGATCGTGAGTTCGGACGATCCAAACTATTGAGGTTTGGAAGCATTGTTTGAAGATCGGAGGGTCCGAGGAGATCGGACGATCCGAAGTTCAGGATCGAATGATCCGATCTCCATTGGATCGTATAAGATAAGGGACTAATTTTGATTGGCCAGCTATGGGAGATCAGACGATCTGAAGTAGGAGATTGGACGATCCGATCTAAGCCAACCAGGTTTCCAAGATGATGTCATCATAAGTGACATCATGGATGACGTATTTATTAAGATCGGACGATCCGAAGTCCAGTTCGGACCATCCGAAGTGCTGGAAGGGGCAGGTGTCACGCATGTAGTGTAGTGACCCTGCATGGTATCACCTACTAACTGACAACTAATAGCATGCAATAACCTTATTACAGCAAAATAACTTAACAGAGTAAAATGTGCGGAAACATAACCATAAATTACAAATCAGCTTAGTATAAAAGTGTCAAGCTTATTCATCAGTAGTGATACAACCATATCGAAATACTTAAAAGTAAACATTATACAGCTATATCGAATCCTGCTGTATAATAAACTCCTCAAGGCTCCTGCTCCCTAGTCCTGCCTTGAACTACCAGCTCCGTCCATCCTGCGACCTGCCCCATGGAATAGGGTGTCCAAGATAACAGCTAGGACATGAGCGCTAACACCCAGTACATAAACATGAGTAAACATATGTATATAGTGCATGCAACATGATGACTGGTAAAGGGTCATCTGAAAAGTCATGCTCAGTACCGACGCCACATGAGTGCTGCCACCGCACGGATCAACCTCTGGGTGCAACCACACTCGTCAAGTACACCAGAGTAGACAGACATAAATTCCCCCGCCGTCGCGGTACTCTCAGTAACAGATTATCGAGTATAGAGCTGAGCGGCTCTATAGTCAAGTATAACAAGGTATAGGCTCAACGTGTATATGCACATGACATATGAGTATAGAAAACGGTAAATCATATATCATGCCATATAATAATGCCAAATAAATGCAACATATAAACATGTATACTCGCTGGCAATCTCAGTCAATGTGTACGTACCTCTAGGCTAGTTCAAGTATAGTAGATCCTAGGTTCCAAGCCTATATTCAAAAATTCACCGTATCACTACACAAGTTCTATAAGCCTTAACTAAGCTAATAAGTACTCCCAAAACTTAAATAGATTCCCGGACCATACCTTCGTCCGTAGATAGCCCTTTGGAGACGCTAGTCCTGGATGACTATAACCACAACTTGGTTATTCCAAAACCTCTATTATAACCGATAGGGCCCTCAAGTGCATAACTCACACTATATAACTGAAGAAGGAAACTCGGAATTCGTATTTAGAAATGAAGCTGGGAAGCCCTATTTATAGGAAAAATTTCCGGCCAGTATCGGAACCACCGATCTCGGGATCGGAGCTTTCGATCCAGCTCATGCCTTGCATGCATGACACGCCGGGATCGGAACGTCCGATCCGATGATCGGAGCTTCCGATCTCGCCTCCGATCAACACTTGTCAAAACTCGTGGCTGAGTCATCGGGTAAAGCTGGCAGCCGGAGATCGGAACGTCTGTTCCAGGATCGGAGCTTTCGATCTTGGTGCTTCCGCTGAGCTTCCGAAGTGGCTGGGATCAAAGCTTCCGATCTGGGTTCGGAGCTTCCGATCCGGCCCAAAGTCAAAAGCCCAAATTCTGTTCCGAAGTCCAATAACACTCCGAAATTAATTAATTACCAACCCTTAATCATGTTTATCATATTATTATCTTAAAATGGAATCTGGGTTACTACATTCTCCCCACATTTAGATATTTCGTCCGCGAAATAACAACTAAAGACAATTCAAGATAACAATATGAAATATCAAACCACGTTTTATTACAACAACTGTAATTACAACTACATGGTAATCAAAAATACAAAGCAAACAACTCAGGATATTTTGCTTTCATACGACTCTCAGTTTCCCAAGTTGCTTTTTCAACGCCTCGGCGAGGCCACTGTACCATCACAAGTGGTATAGTCTTGTTCCGAAGAACTTTCTCCTTTCTGTCTAAGATACAGATTGGTCGTTCAACAAAAGACAGATCTGGCTCTAGCTGAATATCAGTAGACTGAATCACATGAGATTCATCAGCTATATACTGTCGAAGTAACGACACATGAAAAACATTATGTATACTGGAAAGATTTGGCGGTAAAGCCAAATGATATGCAACATCTCCGATCTTCTCCAGTATCTGGAAAGGTCCAATAAAACGAGGAGACAAATTTCCTTTCACGCCGAATCTCATCACCTTCCTGAAAGGTGATACTCGTAGAAACACATATTCACCCGGCTCAAACTGAAGTGGCCTGCGACGAATATTAGCATAACTGGCTTGTTTATTGAGCAACTTTGATCCTATGCTTGATCAAATCTACCTTGTCTACAATCTGCTGCACCAATTCAGGACCCTCGACTAGTCGTTCCCCGACTTCATCCTAGAATAACGGAGTACGACACCGTCGACCGTACAATGCCTCAAAATTTGCCATATCAATACTACGATGATAACTGTTATTGTAGGCAAATTCGATCAAAGGTAATTGATCCTGCCAAGATAAGCCAAAGTACATGACAGAAGAACGTAGCATATCCTCCAATGTACGAATCGTCCGCTCTGACTGTCCGTCAGTCTCTGGATGATATGCAGTGCTCAAACTCAGAGTGGTACCCAATGCCTCCTGAAAACTACCCCAAAAACGTGAGGTAAATCGTGGGTCTCTATCACTGACTATGCTCACTGGAATCCCATGCAATCGCACTATCTCCTGAATGTATAAACGTGCCATGCAATCATAAGAATACTCCCGGTTATAAGGAATAAAGTGTGCTGATTTTGTCAAACGATCAACAACGACCCAGATAGTATCACACTGACGTGCAGTTATAGGCAAGTGGGTGACAAAATCCATAGTCACGTGCTCCCACTTCCATTCGGGAATCTCAAGATTCTGCAGTAATCCACCTGGTCGTCGATGTTCAGCCTTGACCTGTTGACAAACCAAACATCTCGAAACAAACTGATAAACACTTCGCTTCATCCCCTTCCACCAGAATCTAGTTCGCAAGTCCTTATACATTTTCATGCTACCAGGATGAACTGATAATCGACTCCTGTGAGCTTGAGAAAGAATATCATTCCTGAGCTCCGCAACATTAGGTACAACCACTCGATTAGATAGGAACAATAAATCATCTGCCTGAAAATGGAATCCAGATGTATTAACTCCATTGGCTAGACGTGCCAAACGCTGAGTCTTAACATCAGATATCTGAGCATCTCTGATTCGAGAATACAATGCTGGCTCAGATAGAATAGTATACAAATGAATCCCATTCCTCCCTTTCTTGTGCTTGAGTGTAAAACTCAATGAACAGCACTCTTGAATCATATGAGATATTTCATTAGTCTGAAGTGCAGAAAGTCTCACCTGCCGACTCAAGGCATCAGCAGTAAGATTGGCAGAACCTGTATGATATTTGATTTCACAATCATAATCCTTCAGAAGATCCATCCAGCGTCTCTGTCGCATATTCAACTCCACCTGAGTGAATAAATACTTCAAACTCTTGTGTTCCGTAAATATCTCAAATTTCTCACCATAAAGATAATGCCTCCAAATCTTGAGCGCAAAGACAATAGCGGCTAACTCGAGATCATGCACTGGATAATTATTCTCATGCGTCTTCAACTGTCGAGAAGCATAGGCAATAACATGTCCATGCTATGTCAACAGACATCCCAACCCCTGACCAGAGGCATCAGTATAGACAACATAACCTCCTGATCCAGAAGGTAGAGCTAGCACAGGTGCAGTAGTAAGACGTCTCCACAACTCGTGAAATGACTCCTCACAATCCGAGGACCAAATGAAGGTAACATCTTTCCAAGTAAGCTGAGTCAAAGGCCTGGTCAACTGTGAAAAATTCTCGATGAACCGACGGTAATATCCAGCTAGACCCAAGAAACTACGAATCTCAGCAACCGTCGTCGGACGAGACCAGTTCAGCACTGCCTCTATCTTACTAGGATCAACAGATATCCCTTCATTAGAAATCACATGACCGAGAAACACTACCCGATCAAGCCAAAATTCACACTTGCTCAATTTCGCATACAGCTGCTTATCTCGTAACGTCTGTAAAACAATCCTCAAATACTGTGCATGCTCATCCTTGTCATGAGAATAGACAAGAATATCATCAATGAAGACGATGACAAATATATCCAGATATTCTCGAAATACCTGATTCATCAGATTCATAAAGACTGCCGGTGCATTCGTCAAACCAAATGGCATAACCAGAAATTCATAATGCCCGTATCTGGTCCTAAAATCAGTCATAGAAATATCTGAGTCTCGTACCCGCATCTGGTGGTATCCAGATCTCAGATCTATCTTGGAGTAAACAGAAGTACCCTGTAGTTGATCGAATAGATCATCAATCTACGGCAAAGGATACTTATTCTTGATGGTGACACGATTCAACTGCCTGTAATCAATACACAATCGCATTGATCCATCTTTCTTCTTGACGAACAAAACAGGTGCTCCCCACGGAGAATCACTCGGGCGAATATATCCCTTATCAAGCAAATCCTGCAACTGCTGTTTCAATTCCCTCATCTCTGATGGTGCTAGACGATAAGGCGTTCGGGATATAGGCGTAGTTCCTGGTACTAAATCAATACCAAATTCAACCTCTCGCACCGGAGGAACACCAGGAATCTCATCAGGGAATACATCAGGAAACTCACTGACTATCGGTAACTGATCAATACCCATACTACTCATGGACATACCAACTGCATAGATAAGGTAGCTAGCCCTCCCCACCTGACTCCAAGACATAACATGCCTTCAGAGCCGAAACAAGTGGCATCGGAGGTCGCGCAGCCTCACCATAAAAATACCAGCTATCACCATTAGCAGGATGAAACTGTACCAGATGCTGATAACAATCCACAGTAGCGTGATACAAAGTCAGTATATCTATTCCCAAAATACAATCAAAATCTTTCATCGCTAATATCATCAGATTAGCTGACAATACATTACCCTCAAACTCTAGAAGGCAACTCATCACTAGACGCTTAGTTACTATCTCCTGCTCCAGCGGAGTAGATACAACTAAATCCATATCTAATGATACATAAGGTAATCTATGTCTCTTAACAAAGCGACTAGAAATAAAGGAATGCGATGCTCCAGTATCAATTAAAACAAGTGCAGGAATACCACATAACAGAAAGGTACCTGCCAACATGCGATCACTTTCCTCAGTAGCATGTTCTTGAGACAAAGCAAATACCTGCCCTTGAGTCTGGGGACGGTAACCATAAGAACTCTGTGGTGCTAGCTGCTGTCGTGGAAAAGTAGAAGCCTGAGATCCAACCTGTGATTCCGATCCACTAGCAGAACCCATGCGCTGAGGACAATCTCTCCGCAGATGTCCCTGCTGACCGCAAATATAACAAGTACCAGTAGCTCTCCGACATGAAGCTGCAGGATGCTTCCCTCCACAGTGACTACAAAACTCCTTCTTCTTCTTCTTCTTCCCAAAACGGAACATACCTCGTGAGCCACGAGATCCAGATGAAGTAGTAGGAGTAAAAGAAGACGTAGGTCCATATTGCACAACAGATTGAGCTCTAGGCTCAAATGATCCACTAGGCTGTGCTGACATCATCAACTGTGCCCGCCTGTTGCTGGTCTCCACAAGACGGCAGCGATTCACCAAAGTCTCATAAGATACCGGGTCATCACAGACGACAACCTATGAGTAGATATCTTGGTTCAAACCTTGTAGAAAGAGATCATACTTCAATTCATCACTCTCATTAATATGAGGACTGAAAGGTAGCAGATCAAGAAATCGTTGCTGATATTGATCAATAGTCATTGATCCTTGCCTCAGAGTAAGCAACTCCATCGATCGTGCTTGGCGAACAGCCGGAGGAAAATACAGTTTCTGAAACTGCTGACAGAAATCTCCCCAAGTCACATGTCCTCTCTCAGTACGTGCCTGAGCAGCTTTGGCATTCCACCAAAAACGTGCTCGATCCTCTAAAACAAATTCTAGAACTTCCAATTTCGGATCCTCAGTGCAATCGAAAGCACGAAAAGTACTCTCGAGTTTAGACATCCAACTTCTTGCTTGTTCAGGATTCTCACCTCCCACCAAAGGTTTTGGTCCTACTTGCATGAATTTATTGATAGAGTAGCGACGTCTACCCTCATGATGACGATGTTGATCATCATGATGGCGGTGATGACGATGATGATGACCACCTCCCTGGCCAACACTACCGTGACTCTCGTCAGCCATATCCTGAAAAGAATTGCACATTAAAATCCCAAATGCACAAGAATTACTCAAGACTAAACTAAATCCCAAGTACTAATCCCAAAATCTAAGCATGCTCTGATACCAAAAATGTAGTGACCCTGCATAGTATCACCTACTAACTGGCAACTAATAGCATGCAATAACCTTATTACAGAAAAATAACTTAACAGAGTAAAACGTGCGGAAACATAACCATAAATTACATATCAGCTTAGTATAAAAGTGTCAAGCTTATTCATCAGTAGTGATACAACCATATCGAAATACTTAAAAGTAAACATTATACAGCTATATCGAATCCTGCTGTATAATAAACTCCTCAAGGCTCTTGCTCCCTAGTCCTGCCTTGAACTACCAGCTCCGTCCATCCTGCGACCTGCCCCGTGGAATAGGGTGTCCAAGATAACAACTAGGACGTGAGCGCTAACGCCCAGTACATAAACATGAGTAAACATATGTATATAATGCATGCAACATGATGACTGGTAAAGGGTCATCTGAAAAGTCATGCTCAGTACCGGCGCCACATGAGTGCTGTCACCGCACGGATCAACCTCTGGGTGCAACTACACGCGTCAAGTACACCAGAGTAGACAGACATAAATGCCCCCGCCGTCGTGGTACTCTCAGTGACAGACTATCGAGTATAGAGCTGAGCGGCTCTATATTCAGGTATAACAAGGTATAGGCTCAACGTGTATATGCACATGACATATGAGTATAGAAAACGGTAAATCATATATTATGCCATATAATAATGCCAAATAAATGCAACATATAAACATATATACTCGCTGGCAATCTCAGTCAATGTGTACGTACCTCTAGGCTAGTTCAAGTATAGTAGATCCTAGGTTCCAAGCCTATATTCAAAAGTTCACCGTATCACTACACAAGTTCTATAAGCCTTAACTAAGCTAATAAGTACTCCCAAAACTTAAATAGATTCCCGGACCATACCTTCATCCGTAGATAGCCCTTTGGAGACGCTAGTACTGGATGACTATAACCACAACTTGGTTATTCCAGAACCTCTATTATAACCGATAGGGCCCTCAAGTGCATAACTCACACTATATAACTAAAGAAGGAAACTCGGAATTCGTATTTAGAAATGAATCTGGGAAGCCCTATTTATAGGCAAAATTTCCGGCCAGGATCGGAGCTTCTGATCCAGCTCACGCCTTGCATGCATGACACGCCGGGATCGGAACGTCCGATCCGACGATCGGAGCTTCCGATCTTGCCTTCGATCAACACTTGTCAAAACTCGTGGCTGAGTCATCGGGTAAAGCTGGCAGCCGGAGATCGGAACATCTGTTCCAGGATCGGAGCTTCCGATCTCGGTGCTTCCGCTGATCTTGTGAAGTGGCTGGGATCGGAGCTTCCGATCCGGCCCAAAGTCAAAAGCCAAAATTCTCTTCCGAAGTTCAATAACACTTCGAAATTGATTAATTACCAACCCTTAATCATGTTTATCATATTATTATCTTAAAATGGAATCTAGATTACTACATGCAGAGTTTGGACGATCCGAAGAGAGAGTTCGGACCATCCGAACTCCAGCTATAAATAGAGGGTCCAAGAGCCATTTGTAGTGCAACATTTCCCTATCTTTCGCTCTCTTTTAGTAGTATATTTTAGGTGTTCTAGTCACCTAGTTGGGTCCGGAAATTGGCGGATTGGTTTTTGGAGTAGTAGCGGAGTTGTGCCCAAGTTTTGGGGCAGTCGCCATCAGTGGGCTATCGACGGACGCAGGTATGGTTCGAGATCCCTAAAATAATTAGGGAGTATTTAATAGCTTAGTTAAGGTTTTTGGAGCATGTTTAATGATGCATGATTATCTTGCATTGTTGTGTTGGACTGTAGATGGGAGGACATCTAGGAGTATACTTTTGAGGTACGTAAGTACTGACTGAGATTTCCAGCGGATATGCATGATTATGTGTTGCATTTATGTGTCATGATTGCATGTTATTAAATTGATATATTATGCGGAATTTGCATATCATATTGTGTCTGTACATCTTTTGAGATGAGCCAGTGGAGTAGGGTCAGCCCTGTTGGACGATTGGGGAACTGAGAGTCACTCTGACCGACAGGTCATGCAGACTCCAGTGTTTTCGGGGACATCCTAGATCCACGTTCAGTTAAGAGTGAGTGGTTGGGTCCAACAATTTGATTCCCAGAGGCTACAACTCATGTCCTAGGCGCCAGTGTGAGCATGTTGATACAGTATATCCCAGATACGGATACCCAAACATTTTCATGTTGCATGCATCATGTTTGTATGTTTACCCATACTAGAGTATTGGGATTTAACGCTCACATCAAGTATTTATGTGTTTTCTGGACACCCCATTCGACGAGGCAGTTGCAGATAGTTCCTCCAGTGGTTTGGAGTATTGACCAAGAAGTTCCAGCAGGATTAGCTGTTAGGTTATATTTTTCGATTGGGTTGTATATTTTGCTGAGGGTTATCACCGGTTGTATTCCGCTGGGTTGTTTAAGTTGTAAATTTTAGTTTCCGCAGTTTATCTTTGATTTTGTTTAATTTCATGCTTAATTAAGCTTTGTCATATGATTATTAGTGGATCCGGGTTGGGTCGCTACAAGATTAGCCTTAGTTCGGTAAGAATTGATAAGACTAATTGTTCATTTCAGGGAATAAAATTCCCATTGAGTTGTACGATAAGGATATAATTGGTTGATATCCATATTTAATATCGGAGAAATCTTACCAGATAGCCAAATAGTAGCTATTGAGTTGATCAGCAGCACTTGAGATCTGATAGAATCACAGGGATCACATAGTGAATGATGAGTAAGTTAGACTAAAACTTTGATGTGATTTGCTAGATTATCATTCGAAGTTTTCGAATGATTTAAGATTTTGATAAATGAGAAGCCAGAGATGTTTCTGACTCGTACTTTGGGAGGTACCCGAAGGCGGTATCAGTCTTGGGATACTTTAGTATATCAGAGCAAGACTGATTCTACGAGTAACGTAGAAGAAATTCAGGGATCACATAGTGAATGATGCAGTAAGTTCGACTTAAACTTTGATGTGATCTGCTAGATTATCATTCGAAGTTGTCGAATGATTTGAGATTTTGATAAATGAGCAGCCAGGCTTGTTTTTGACTCATACTTTGGGAGGTACTCGGAGGCGGTATCAATCTTGAGATACTGTAGTATATCAGAGTAAGAATGATTCTACGAGTAACGTAGAAGAAATTATTGTGTTCGTTTGATGGATATAAGACTTTGAGATAATTGTGTGTCAGTTGTACTGCGTAGTTCCCATGGTTAGTGGAATTGCAAACAGTGGACAGTTGTCAGAAGGAAGATTGCCAAGTTAGTTTGGATTTCTTGACAGTGATGTGTTAAGATAGAATCTGAGGTTAAGTTCTAAGTTTGACCTTCGAGTTTTGATATGATTTAGTAAAGGACAGACTTTGCGGGTTTCAGCGTGGTTTGGTTAAGTATTCGGGATATACTATGGATATATTCATTGCTTTTATCTTGATGGATTTTGTGCTACATCCTCGGGGTTTCTCTAGATTTCAGGGACAAAATCTTTTGTTGGGGTGGGGGGGTGGGGTGGGGTGAGAATGTAGTAACCCAAATCCAAAAAATACTAATTAATTGGGAAATCGTGATTAGAATGGTTCAACATGATTAAAGAATCTCAAATTGAGATTCAGGAGTTGAAAATTGAATTCAGGACGTTCGAAAATGGATAGGAGGGTTCCAAGTAATCGGGTGGATCGGATGATCCGAACCCTAGGATCGGACCATCCGAACTAGTGGTGTTCGGAAGCCCCGAACAAGTTCGGAAAGGGGCAATATCGGACGATCCAAACTGCTGAAGTTTGGATGCATTGTTTGAGATCGGAGGGTCCGCGAAGATCGAACGATCCGAAGCTAAGATCAGACGATCCGATCTCCATTGGATCAGATAAGATAAGAATTGAGATTTGATTGGTCAGCTGCAGAAGTTCGGACGATCCGAAATTATTACGTAAGCAATGACTTCATAGCAAGGATGCATGTTCAGAGGAGGTAGACTGGGGAGATGGTACGATCCGATCGCAGGGATCCGACGATCCAAAATCCGTCTATAAAAAGAAGGCCGATAGCCTCATTTCAACTCGCACCATTTCCTCTCCTCTCTCATTCTAGCTTAGTTTTAGGGCTTTCTAGGCGTCCTACTGGAGGCCAAGGGGCGACGGAGCGCTTCCGGAGTTATAGCGGAGTTTCGCCCAAGTTTTGGGGTTATCGCCATCAGTGGGCTGACAACGGACACATGTAGGGGTGATCATGGTACGGTTTTGCGGTTTTTTCGAAGAAATTCAAAACAAATTGCCATTTGCGGTTCAGTTATACTTTATTTTTTTTAATTTCGGTTTTGCATGTAAAATCGGTTTTGCGATTTTGAGCGGTTTTAAGCGGTGGCGGTCGGTTCGCGGTTTTTTTTGAATGATAAGTAAAATTAAAAAAAATAGAACTATTCAAATTATTTAGAATAATTAATGAAAACTATAATAAACAAAATAGGACTATATAAAATAACAATCAAACGACAAAATAACAAGAGAGAAAGAGGGAAAAAATTGAAAGAGAGTTGAGAGAGTGGATGTGGCAAAAGTAGGAAATCTATTATGTATATAGTGCTCGTTATTAAATACAACCCTAACTAAATAAAATTGTACATGGCGGTGCGGGACGGGTTTTGGCTAAATATTATAACTGCACCGTGGGGGCGGGGCTGTTTTCTTTTTTTTCTTAACCGCGGTTATTTTAAAAAAAATGAGATACAACAGTGTGGTGTAGTCGGTTCTGGCGGTTTTTGAAAATTTTGATCAGCCCTAGACGCATGTATGGTCCGAGTTCCCTAAAAATATTAGGAAGTATATGTTAGTTTAGTTAAGACTTTTAGAGCATGATTAGTGATGCCTGAGTATTTTGCATTGTAGTGTTGGACTGTGGATGTGGGGCATCTAGGAGTATATTATTGAGGTACAGACCTATTATCCGAGATAGCCTGTTATAATATACATGTATTATGTTTGCATGTTTTTCGTGGCATTTTATATATGCATTGATATTATGTTGCATGCATGAACATGTTGAGCTTTATGCCTTGATTGCATAGCCTTAGTAGGGGTCGCTCAGCCCCGTATTTCGAGTGGATGAATTCCATGGATTTGGATCCGGATATATCCACGATTTTATGATATGAGAGCCATCTCCTGATGCGACGACTCAGCGTACTACATACCATGATGCCTTGATTGAGCAGTCTTTTGGATAGGTTTTTCAGTAACCGTGATATTGCATGTATATATATATATATTCGTACTCTCGTACTGAGCCTTAATGCTCACGTCTTGAATTTTCTGTGTTTTTTGGACACGTAATTGACGGGACAGTTGCAGGTATTTTCACCAGGACTTGGGTTTGGTGGTAACCAAGCAAGATCTACAGGAATAGTAGCTAGATTGTTAGATTATTTCGATTGGTTTGTATATTGATTTTGAGGATTTTCACCGGTTGTATTTTGTCGGATTGTTTAAGTTGTAAATTTTAAGTTTCCGAGTTTATCTTTTTTTTATTGTTAATTGCATGCTTATTAAGCTTTAACCTCTGATTAGTAATGAATCTGGGATGGGTCACTACCGGCAAAGCTAGTGACCTCATGAAGAGGTTCCTATGTTTTTATTTCAGTTGTTATTTTGGGGTTTCAGATACAAATTTCGATATGGTTGAACTAAAATGATATTGTGTTTTAGTTATTTATCGGAGTTGCGTTTGGATATATTTATCGTTTCCACAAATTGTTCCTGATAAAGTTTTAACCGTTTAAGTTAATTGCATGTTAATATAGTTGTTGGCAGGTAATCCGGATCAGATCGGATCGCCACAAATCCTGTAGTTTTTTTATTTTTTTTACCAAAGTCCATTGTGTTTACCAATAAAAGAAAAAAAATCAGAAGATTATAGAAAAGCACATATAATGTTAACAATTAACATATCTAAATCTAAATCTAATCTAATCTAATCTAAAAATATATAAAGCACGAATTACATCTTCAAAATATAATTTCCGCATTGTATCCCAACTCAAAAAATATTAATAAATAATAAATAAATAAATAAATAATGGAGAACCGTTGTTCACTGTTCGTCAAATAATTCCAATGAAAATGAATTAATTATGAGAGTTCTATGTTTTTTACATATTCAATTTAAATTTGGTTATGTTTATTAATTACCTTATATTTCAATTGGCTTGCTAAAATCAAAATTATAATAAAATGTTTATTAATTATCTTATCCTCATGTCGAGGTAGTGAAAGGGCATGTCAGAATCTTGTTTAAACCCGTATCACAACTTGATTATCCCTATATACTTTTTGACACAATCCCCAATTTAGCCTTTAAAATTGAATTAAAATTTATTTTTTTAGAAAAAAAGAAGAAGAATTGAATTAAAATCGGTCTATCCCAAAATATTATTATAAGGCCCGAAAATATTAAGTTCTTAATTATGGGATTTAAGATTTAAATTTCGAATAAAAGTGAAAAGATGAATTTAAGAATATGAAAATTAGAGATTTCAATTTCGGATCAGAAATATTTAATTTGAGGATTTTCGGATTTTAAGATTTTAATATCCGAAATTCTTAAATTAAAAGATTAAAAATATTTGAATTGATATTTATGGAATTTAAGATGTGAATTCCAAGATGATAAATATCAAAGATTGAATTTGAGGATGAAATCCGAGCAAGGACCCATTTGCAAATATTGAGTAGTTCAAGGACTAAAATGCGATAAGATCCGAGAATATTTAATTTTAATTCGAGAATATTTAATTTGAGAATATTTAGAGTTTAGACTTAAATTCTAATATTCTTACATTATTTAGGATTGAAATTGAATTAAATCGCTTGTCTGGGGACTGAATTGCAATTAGGCCAAAGTTCAGGGACCAAAATGCAATTGTCATGCAAGTGGCCATAAAAACGTGGAAAGGGAAGGAAAAGCCATCAGATTCCCAGCCAAGAAACGAGAAGGGGGCAGAAAGGGTTCCAAGTCCAATTTTTGAGATTTCAAGCTCCGATATCTTTCGATCCGCCCGGTAGAATTTTCGATTAAACATATATTTGCGATCACAGCTCCGAGTGCTACGTTTTGACGTAAGTTTTATGAAGTTCTACCATGTTTGAATTTTAAGTTGTTGTTAGAATTATGATTTGATTGTATAAACATGTTCTAGCATATACGACGATAGCATATCTAAGACAGATCGAGAAAAGATTGTCGTTTGAACATGTTTCCGATTTTTGAAAGATTTTTCAGAAATCTGATTTTTAGGGGCTGCCTATTTCGAAATTAAGCTGAAGAATTGGTGATGATATTTGAATGATATGATTGTATTAATGCTGTTAATGCCTTTGGGATTTCCGATTTCGTACCGTTACGTCGCCGGTTCAAGATTTTGAATTGATATGCATTCTAAAGGTCTAGAGCTCATCTTCAAGTTTATTGTACATGAATTGAATATGATATTGAGTTTAGAATGTAGATATGATGATATTTGAATTGAAAGATTTATCGGACTCAAATAGTTGCGACGTCGATTTGAATTCTGATTGTCTTAGCAAGATTTGAACTGAATAAGCTCTAAAGAATCATCGATTCAGATTGGAAATTGATGTTTAGATATGTTATAATCTATTTCAGATTTGAATTGAATATTATCGAAGTCGAATCGACGAGTTCGAGTTCTAATGAATTGAAGTGTTTTAGATTGAATCAAGAACACCTTCAATTAGCAAAGATTGAAATGAGCAGCAGTTGATGACAGATTTGGATAGCTTGTAGTTGATCAAGAATTGACAGAGTGTCAGATCTTTTAATCAGAATACAGGTATGAATAGACATTAATAAGATGGAAAGAATAACTCGAGGTTGTTTCTGATTATCGAGTTGCCTAAAATCACATACTTGCATGTTTTCATATATGTTATGGTTTACGTTTACATAAATGGGATAGATTATTCAAGATAGCTATTTTCTTGAAGTCCCAAAATATTTATGTAAATGTTTACTTGTCTGATTTGATTTATAGTATTTTCTGTATTAAACATGTTTTATGTATTACATGTGATACTTACAGATTTCTCGATATCGTTGAGTGATTATATGCTCATATGATTATATGATTGATGTGTTCAAAGTGTTTTATAGAATTTAATGCATACGGAACATGTTGCATTCATCTTGAACTCCAGCTTGTAAAGCACAGAGGGTTGAAAGGCCTAGAGTGCATATGACGTTTGGAGGGCTGTAGTTGAGTGGCACGAAATGTAGACTTACTTCCAGAGCCAGAAAACTCACTATAGTTGCACCAAAGTCAGGGGAAATGAAGTATTCAACTTCACCTCGATTGGTGAGTTGGTGTTTGTTGAAGATTTTATTTCCTCGGGATCCCAAAACTACGATTTATTGATATCAGATTTGATAGCCTATTCCTTGGCACATGCATTGCATTTATGCATTAACCTAGAGATTTCTATGGTTTAGAATATGCGTTTATAAATGCTAGCATGTTATGTTATTATATGACATTCATGATTTGAATGAGTTATATGCTTAAATGATGTATATGCATGTTATTCATACTGAGATTTATTCTCACCGGAGTTATCCAGCTGTTGCTTTGTTTGTATGTGTGCATTGCATCAGGTTTGGGGCATGAGCGAGTCAGATGTGGCTTGGATAGCTCGAGATTGAGAAAGATTAGCATGTGGTGACTTCGGGCTAAGAATAGATTGCTGTCAAATGCATGTTAGAAGGTGTTGATTTAGTTTGAGCTTTGAAAACTTAGAATGGATTTTATTGTATTGCACTTTAGAAACATGTATGCGATTATTGTTATGTCTAGATATGCATGTGTTTATGCTTCGGACATGTTGAGATTATGTATGCAATTTTTCAGATTTGAAATAGCCATAGCAACTTTGATCTTTGTTATAATTTTTGTAAATTTCTGCACCGACCCTTCTTGGTAGAATGAGCATAACGTTTTACTAAAAACTCCGATTAGGGTGCGGTTGGCGGAATTGGAAAGCTAAGAAAAAGATCTACAACTTTTATGTTTATCATTTTACCAGATTCTGTACGAAACCTATGCGCGGGCGCGCCTGAAGTTGGGCGCGGGCGCGCGTGGGGTTCTGAAAAAAAAAAAAAAATTTGGTTCTTTCTGCGACGTGATTTTGCGTCGCCAAATGTATAGTTTTGCGTCGCCAAATGTTTTGGTTAATTTTATTCAGATTGAATTATTATTGTCTCGTTAATGATGCTTATTCGTTTATTGCCCTAAGATGAGATTAGCAACCCGAGGTCCCCACAACAGGTGGTATCAGAGCGTAAAGTCTTGGACTAAGATAAAAGTTGAGCGGGATAGATTGAGTCGCATGCATTTATAGTATTGCATGATTATGCTTTACTTGCTTTACAGAATTGTATGCGACGATGATTGTTTGATTGAACACTGCTTGCTTTATCGATATGCGAATTACATGCTTATATGCTGATATGTATGCATGATTTCTTGAATTCATTATAATAAATGAATTCGTTGCAAGCATGTATTATGTGAAAAGCATGAGAATTTGCAAGCATGTGTTCTATTCAGAAGCATGAGATTATATGTATGTTATACTTAAATTGTATGTTATAATCTCTACCATATCGATTGCTTCTGTTATCGAATAAGACAGCTTATGCAGATAGCATGAGAACCTCAGACAGAACAGAACCTCAAATAGAACAGAACCGTGTTGAGGTAAGGTTTTGAACCGATTGTACTGAGGATTATGTTAGTTGAACAACTCCAAAGCTATGAATCATCAACTCAGAAAGATACAGAATATGCTATGTCTAGAAAGGAGTTGATTTGAAGAGCTGGATCAGTTGTTTATCAAGAGAAGCATATTCAAATGAACATAGAACCAGCCTGATTGTATATCAACTCCAGGACTTAGCAAGAAGTTGGTGAAGTTGCCAGAAGAAGTACTGAAATTGTTTGGAAGGTAAGTAAACAAAATTGTTTATTTCCGTATATGCTAAAGATGATAGAACAGTAGAGACGCATAAGTTGATTTCAAGTCAGTAAGAGAAGAACGAAATCATGAACCGGTAGTACGAGGCAGATTTGAATTTTTATTCATGCCTCTGTAATTGTGGAAACACTATGATCATCACCTCCACTACAACTTCCATAGCAGTATAACTATGAAGTAAGAGATAGTGGCAACAGCTGTAACGCCCCGTTTTTTATCTTAAATGAGTTTATTTGAGTTAATCTAAGATTTCAGAGTTCACGAGCCGATTTGATTTTGATCAGGGTCCTTTTTGCAAATTTTGGAAATTTCAGGGACTAAAACGCAAATTTAGAGTTTTATATATTATCTACACTTAGAATTTATTTGACTAAGTCTCTTATCCTTCCTCTCCCTCCCTTCCATCGGATAAACTCAATTGAAGACGCCTCTTGGAGCTTTTGAGCTTCCAGAATTCAGTCCGAGCTCGATACGGCCGTTGGAAATTATTTCTGAAGGCAGTTTAGCGATCACGGCTGCGAGAGCTTCGTTTTATCGTAAGTTTTTCTACGATCAGATACATTCTAGTTTTTGGATGTTGTTAGAATCGTTCTAGATTCGAGTATGTTGTTCTCTACAGAGTTCTGATCATTTATTATCTGTCGGTTTTGAATTTGAGCGACGTTCGGAATTGTTATGATTTTTGGAAGACATTTTCGAAAATTATGATTTGAGATTTGTTGGGATTGCCTTGTTTTGGTTGTCTTAGCATATTTATGAGGTTATATCAGTATTGAACTGCTGTCTGCGTTTTCGGTTTGTTCAGTTTATAGCCGTTATGCCGTCGGTTTGAGTTTTGGAGATTTGAACCATTTTTGAAGTTGTTGAACTCGAATTGTAAATTGATCTTGGTTATTGATCTTGTATTTCATCTGGACAGATTCATTTGGAGTTTGTCAAGCCAGAGTTAACAGCGTTTTGTTCGTCAAGAGTTGGACGAAGATCGGTAAAGAGTTTTCTTTGAACCGTCGTTTGTTTTTAGGTTGTATAGATGTTGATACAATATTTTGTTGTAGCGTTTTCAGAGTTGGAGCTACTTACCTTGAAAGGTAAAAGCAGTCATCGTCGCGGGATAGTATACTGGGGACAGTTGGTTCTCGAGTTTTCCCTTTCAAATCACATATTGCATCAATACTTGTTCTAGCATGTGGAACTTGTATTTGTCGGTTGATTGAGTTTCTTTATGTGACTTTTGCTTATATTTATGCTATGCATTCATCTTGAGCCTGCTTTGTTTACAGCGGGCAGAACCGCCCTTTTTGTTTTAGACGTTTGGGAACTATGATTGAGTGGCCTAGGTCGTAGTCCTTTCGCCTAGTGCTAGCATACTCATTATGGTTGCTCAAAGTCTAGAGGAGTGGGATACGTGGCACCACCTTGATTGGGAGAGTCAGTGAGTTGTTACGTGATCTCATCCTCGAGATCCCAAAAGCACAGCAACAATCCCTCGTTTATCAGATTTGATAACCCATTTTAAAGACATGCATTCATTATGTTAACATTGATTACTTGTTACCTTGAAAGCATGTTTATTGAATTTATTACTTGCTATGTTGCTTTTACTGGGATTATCTTTCTCACCGGTTATCCGGCTATTGCTTTGTTTTGTATGTGTACTTGGCAACAGGTGGGGCAGGACCAAGTCAGCGTAGGCCTGGCTAGCAGCAAGAGGGAGAGCTAGTAGTGAGACTCGATTTAGAAAGTCGTGTCAGCATGTCTACCTACTTGTATTGGAACATGTTTAGATATCGAACTTCGTTTTGTTGTTGTATTGATTATGCGAGCTGTGTTTAAAGATTGTCGTTACAATTCATTACTTTTGAGTGGTTGTGTAACCCTAGAACTTCATGTATTAGTTGGAGAACTTGTGATTGCAATGCATGATATTATTTTGTGCGTTTTGAACTCAAGTTTCTAGCATGAATTCTGTTATTTTTTTGCCCTGTTTCTGTCGCCGCTCGATCGGTAGAATATCACCGATCGAGCGAGGGCAAGCGTTGCAGTTCTCTGTTTTAAATTTTGTGGCTCGCTCGATCCGCAAGATCTTGCGGATCGAGCGAGGGCTGGTTTTCTCGGGCAGAATCTTTTAAGTTTTTGGCTCGCTCGATCGGTAAGATCTTACCGATCGAGCGGAGCAATGTTTAAAAAAAAAAAAAAATTTTTTTTGCTTTGATTATTGGATATTAGTTTGGACTAATTGTTGTTTAATTACCGAGATTAGATGTTTAGAATCGAGGTCTCACATTAAGTGGTATCAGAGAATTAAGATTCTTGGTCGAACTAGAGTGAGCGGGGTAGATCGAGTCTGCGTGTATTGGCTCCTCGCATGTGTTTGAATTATTTAAACTGCGTACTTAATTCCATGCGAGCATGCTTTATTGTTGAGAATTATTGAATTACATGGTTTTGTTATTTAAATTTATAAAGCATGATCTACTTGAGATATATCTGTTTCTGTTATCGACTGGTATCCGGTATTCCAAGCGGTTGTAAGGGCACTGATTGTAGTGATTGAGATATATCGTGTCCTAACCTTTGATTATCAGATGGGTCCTCGTCGAGTGATAAACAGAAACACACCGCCAGTTATTCCTACGATTGAGCAAGCTAGCACTGAAGTTGATCAGTTGGATGCTTCAGCGACTCCTATGGAAATCTTGCTGAAGAGGTTTCAGTCTTTCAAACCGCCTTTGTTGTTGGGTTCAGAAAATCCAGTTGACTGTGAGAGTTGGTTGGATGATATGGATCAGTTGTTTGATTCCATTGACTACACCGATGACCGCCGAATCAGGTTAGTAATTCATCAGCTGCGTGATGGTGCTAAGAGCTGGTGGATCATGACAAAGAAAGCAATAGAGAGTAGAGGTACGGAGGTTACTTGGACTCTTTTTAAATCTGAGTTTTATAAGCGGTTTTTCCCTATCTCGTATCGTAAGGATAAGGGAGCAGAGTTTGCAAATCTGAAGCAAGGGAATCTGAACATCGAAGAGTACATTGCCAAGTTTGATAGTCTGTTGCGTTTTGCACCGCTAATTGCCGGAGATGAAGAAGCTAAGGCAGATCAGTTCATAAATGGGTTGAACCCCGACATCTTCACGTTAGTTAACACCAACAGGCCTAACAACTTTTCGGATGCCATGAATCACGCAAAGGGAGCAGAAGCAGGCTTGTGGAGGCAAAGAGGTAATCAGGTGGCACCTCAGCAACAGAGGCAGTATCAGAACCAACCGTCTCAGTATCAGAATCAACCATCTCAGCATCAGAACCAGCAGCAGAGGTATGAAGGTGGTAGCAGTGGGGGAAATAGAAAGGATCAGTACAAGGAAAGAGGTAAACAGTTCAAAAGGCAGGGGAACAGTTCGTCTAGTTCCAGTGGTTCCCAACAGTTTGGTTCAGGACAGAGCTCTGGATCATCATCCTTGTACTGCAGCAAGTGTGGAGGAAGACACTCACCGGATCAGTGTGTGGGAGTCTTTGGCAATTGTAACATCTGTCAGCAACCAGGACACTTCTCTAAGGTGTGCCCACAGCGTAACAGAGATAGAGCTCAGATTGGGAGTTCGTCTAGACCTGCAGCTCAGCCTGAGAGGCAGTCTTCTGCAGTTCACTCTTTCCAACCTCAGCAGCAGCAGAACAGACATGGAGGTAGTACCAGTGCAAATCAGCCTCCGAGACAGCAAGCACGAGTCTTTGCTCTAACAGAGGATCAGGCTCAAGCAGCACCTGACAATGTTATACCAGGTAACTGTTCGATTTTCGATTATTCTGCTCATGTATTGATAGATACAGGTGCTTCCCATTCCTTTATCTCTGAGAAATTTGTGTTATTGCATGCTTTGCCTACTGAGTTGTTGCCTACAGTAGTAGCTGTTACTTCACCTTTGGGTGGAGGAATTGTTTCTGTCCGATTAGTCAGGAACTGTGAACTGTGTTTTGAATGAAATTTGTTAGAATTCGACTGTATTGTACTTGGACTGTCAGATTTTGATTGTATTGTCGGTATAGATACTTTAACCAAGTACAGGGCAACAGTCGATTGTTTTCTGAAAGTTGTCAGGTTCAGACCTGAAATGGCAGATGAGTGGAAATTCTTTGGTAAGGGTTCATGATCTAGAATTCCTTTGATTTCAGTGTTATCTATGAATCGTTTGCTACAGAAAGGTGCAGAAGGATTTTTGGTATATGCAGTTGATGTACTGAAATCTAGCCCAGCTTTGGTAGACTTACCGGTGGTTAGAGAACTTGCTGATGTTCTGGAAGATGTTCCAGGTTTGCCACCTATTCGAGAGATCGAATTCAGTATTGATTTGGTGCCAGGTACTCGACCTATTTCCAAGGCTCCATATCGTATGACACCTATTGAACTGAGAGAGTTGAAGGAACAACTCGAGGATTTGATTGCCAAGGGATACATCAGACCCAGTGTGTCGCCTTGGGGAGCTCCTATGCTATTTGTGCGGAAGAAGGATGGTTCGATGCGGCTCTGTATCGACTACCGCCAATTGAATCAGGCTACAGTTAAGAACAGGTATCCTTTACCCCGAATAGATGACTTTTTTTATCAGCTGCAGTGTTCTTATGTCTATTCAAAAATTGATCTGAGGTCAGGTTATCTCTATTTAAGAGTGCGAGAGAAAGACGTTTCTAAGACCGCATTCAGAACGAGGTATGGTCATTTTGAGTTTATAGTCATGCCGTTCGGTTTGACTAACGCTCCAGCTGTTTTTATGGGTTTGATGAACCGTATCTTTCAGCGTTATTTAGATGAGTTCGTCATTATCTTTATCGATGATATTCTTATCTACTCGAAGAACCTTACTGACCATGCAGAGCACTTGAGGACCGTATTGCAGATTTTGCGAGTTGAGCAGTTGTTTGCCAAGCTGTAGAAATGTGAATTCTGGTTAGATCGAGTTGTTTTTCTCGGTCATATTATTTCTGAAGATGGGATTTCTGTCGATCCCAGCAAGATCGAAGCGGTAATGAATTGGCCTAGACCAACGTCAGTACCTGAGATCCGAAGCTTCATGGGTTTAGCGGGTTATTATCGCAGATTCATCGAGGGTTTATCGTCTATTGCCAAGCCAATTACCCAGCTGACTCAGAAGAATGCACATTTTGCCTGGACTTCAGATTGTGAGGCTAGATTTGTTGATCTGAAGAGGAGACTGACCAGTGCTCCGATTCTTTCTATTCCGAAGGGTACTGGAGGTTTCACAGTCTATTGTGATGCTTCTAACCGAGGCTTAGGTTGCGTTCTTATGCAGCATAAGCATGTGATAGCGTATGCATTGAGGCAGCTGAAACCGCACGAGACTCGTTATCCGGTTCATGATCTTGAACTAGCTGCGATTGTATTTGCTCTGAAGATCTGGCGTCACTATCTTTATGGTGAGTCTTTCGAGATCTTTTCTGATAATAAGAGTCTTAAGTACTTGTTTTCACAGGAAGAGCTGAATATGAGACAGAGAAGATGGTTAGATCTGTTGAAGGATTTTGACTGCGAAATCAAGTATTATCCGAGAAAGTCAAATGTAGTTGCAGATGCCTTGAGCCGAAAGCTTTGTTCTCTATCTCTTTCGACTATCGATGTTTCTCAGTTGATCGATGATTGTTGCACTTCTGGTTTAGAGTTTGAAACAGATAGGGAGACTATCAGAGTGTTTGCTATTCAAGCCGAGCAGGAGTTGTTTGTTGCAATCAGAGAAGCACAGAAGTCTGAGCCGAGCATTCAGGTTTCAGTAGAGAAAGTCAGATCGGGACATCAGTCTGAATTCCAGGTTAGAGATGATGTTTTGTTGGTGAATAACCGTATTGTTGTGCCTGATATTCCGGAGTTGAGACAGCGTATTCTCCGAGAGGCTCATTGCAGTTGGTTCAGCGTTAATCCTGGAGGTCGTAAGATGTACAACAATTTGAAGATTCAGTTCTGGTGGAAGAGAATGAAGAGCGACATCGCGAGGTTTGTATCTCGGTGTTTGAACTGTCAGCAAGTGAAAGTAGAGCGGAAACGACCGGGTGGTCTGTTGTACAGCCTATCTGTTCCAGAATGGAAATGGGATCACATTTCTATGGATTTCGTCACGAAGCTACCACGATCCGTTCGAGGATGCGATGCCATTTGGGTAGTAATAGATCGATTGGTGAAGTCTGCATGTTTTATTCCTTATAGGATGACGTATCGTCACGATCAGATGGCTGAATTGTATGTTAGCAATATTGTGAGATTGCATGGGATGCCGAAGTCGATCGTTTCAGACAGAGATCCTAGATTCACTTTGCACTTCTGGCATAGTCTTCAGGAGGCACTTGGTACTCGATTGCATCTGAGTACAACTTATCATCCTCAGACGGATGGACAATTAGAGCGGACTATTCAGACGTTAGAGGATATGCTGCGAGCGGTAGTGCTAGACTTTGGCACTAGTTGGCAGGATTCTTTGCCTCTTGTCGAGTTTTCTTACAACATCAGCTTCCAAGCGAGTATCGGTATGGCGCCTTTTGAGGCTTTGTACGGCAAGAAGTGCCGATCTCCGTTGTTTGGGATGACTTGTCCGAGTCACCAGATTTGGGATCGGATATGCTTTGAGATATGACAGAACAGGTTAAGGTCATTCAATCGAGAATGAGGTCCGCTCAGGATAGACAGGCTAAGTATGCGAACGTCAGGCGTAGACCTCTGAGCTTCGAGCAAGGAGACAGTGTTTTCATTAAGATTTCTCCGTTCAGAGGCACTGTTAGATTTGGGAAGAGAGGTAAGTTATCTCCGAGATTCATCGGGCCGTACGAGATTCTCGAGAAGATAGACGATCTTGCCTATAGACTTGCACTTCCTCCGTCTTTATCTGGTATTCACGACATTTTTCACGTCTCTATGCTGCGGAAGTATCATCCAGATCCTTCTCATATCCTTCAGCCTGACGAAGCCGAGTTAGACGAGACTCTGAGCTATTTTGAACGACCGATTCAGATCCTTGATCGGAAAAAAAAGCAACTCAGAACCAAGTTGATTCCGTTAGTGAAAGTGCAATGGAACCGTCACGGTTTTGAGGAAGCGACTTGGGAGACAGAATCTGACATGAGACAGCGATTTCCGGAGTTGTTCGGATGACGTGAGTTCTTCTTACTATCTTTAGTTCTTTATTCTATCTTATGAGTTGTGGTTCTCGTTGATTTCGAGGACGAAATCTCTTCTTAGTAGGGGAGAATTGTAACGCCCCGTTTTTATCTTAAATGAGTTTATTTGAGTTAATCGGAGATTTGAGAGTTCACGAGCCGATTTGATTTTGATCAGGATCCTTTTTGCAAATTTTGGAAATTTCAGGGACTAAAATTCAAATTTAGAGTTTTATATATTATCTACACTTAGAATTCATTTGACTAAGTCTCTTATCCTTCATCTCCTTCCCTTCCATCGGCTAAACTCCATTGAAGACGCCTCTTGGAGCTTTTGAGCTTCCAGAATTCAGTCCGAGCTCGATCCGGGGAAATTATTTCTGAAGGCAGTTTAGCGATCACGGCTGCGAGAGCTTCGTTCTATCGTAAGTTTTTCTACGATCAGATACATTCTAGTTTTTGGATGTTGTTAGAATCGTTCTAGATTTGAGTATGTTGTTCTCTACAGAGTTCTGATCGTTTATTATCTGTCAGTTTTGAATTTGAGCGACGTTCGGAATTGTTATGATTTTTGGAATCCATTTTCGAAAATTGTGATTTGAGATTTGTTGGGATTGCCTTGTTTTGGTTGTCTTAGCATTGTTATGAGGTTATATCAGTATTGAACTGCTGTCTGCGTTTCCGGTTTGTTCAGTTTATAGCCGTTATGCCGTCGGTTTGAGTTTTGGAGATTTGAACCGTTTTTGAAGTTGTTGAACTCGAATTGTAAGTTGATCTTGGTTATTGATCTTGTATTTCATCTGGACAGATTCGTTTGGAGTTTGTCAAGCCAGAGTTAACAGCGTTTTGTTCGTCAAGAGTTGGACGAAGATCGGTAAAGAGTTTTCTTTGAACCGTCGTTTGTTTTTAGGTTGTATAGATGTTGATACAATATTTTTTTGTAGCGTTTCCAAAGTTGGAGCTACTTACCTTGAAAGGTAAAAACAGTCATCGTCGCGGGATAGCATACTCGGGACAGTTGGTTCTCGAGTTTTCCCTTTCAAATCACATATTGCATCAATACTTGTTCTAGCATGTGGAACTTGTATTTGTTGGTTGATTGAGTTTCGTTATGTGACTTTTGCTTATATTTATGCCATGCATTCATCTTGAGTCTACTTTGTTTACAGCGGGCAGAACCGCCCTTTTTGTTTTAGACGTTTGGAAACTATGATTGAGTGGCCTAGGTCGTAGTCCTTTCGCCTAGTGCTAGCATACTCATTATGATTGCTCAAAGTCTAGAGGAGTGGGATACGTGGCACCACCTCGATTGGGAGAGTCGGTGAGTTGTTACGTGATCTCATCCTCGGGATCCCAAAAGCACAGCAGCAATCCCTCGTTTATCAGATTTGATAACCCGTTTTAAAGACATGCATTCATTACGTTAACATTGATTACTTGTTACCTTGAAAGTATGTTTATTGAATTTATTACTTGCTATGTTGCTTTTACTGGGATTATCTTTCTCACCGGTTATCCGGCTATTGCTTTGTTTTATATGTGTACTTGGCAACAGGTGGGGCAGGACCAAGTCAACGAGGCCTGGCTAGTAGCAAGAGGGAGAGCTAGTAGTGAGACTCGGTTTAGAAAGTCGTGTCAGCATGTCTACCTAGTTGTATTGGAATATGTTTAGATATCAAACTTCGTTTTGTTGTTGTATTGATTATGCGAGCTGTGTTTAAAGATTGTCGTTACAATCCATTACTTTTAATTGGTTGTGTAACCCTAGAACTTCATGTATTAGTTGGAGAACTTGTGATTGCAATGCATGATATTATTTTGTGGGTTTTGGACTCAAGTTTCTAGCATGAATTATGTTATTTTTTTGCCCTGTTTCTGTCGCCGCTCGATCGGTAGAATATCACCGATCGAGCGAGGGCAAGCATTGCAGTTCTCTGTTTTAAATTTTATGGCTCGCTCGATCCGCAAGATCTTGCGGATCGAGCGAGGGCTGGTTTTCTCGGGCAGAACCTTTTAAGTTTTTGGCTCGCTCGATCGGTAAGATCTTACCGATCGAGCGGAGCACTGTTTAAAAAAAAAAAAAAATTTTTGCTTTGATTATTGGATATTAGTTTGGACTAATTGTTGTTTAATTACCGAGATTAGATGTTTAGAATCGAGGTCTCACAACAGCAGCAAAGATTGAAAGGCTCAAGTTGTATCAGATAAGAATATTACAGGTAAGTGAGTTAATTCTAGTTAACCGCTTATATATTGATTGCATAGTATACAGTCATAGATTAGTTATTTGTTATGCTATAATCTGTATCTGATGAGCCTTTATTCATCGTATTTGCTGAGATTTTGCCTTTGAATAGATGGAATATAGTTTTAAGATTAGTCATAACAGATGAAATATAGAATTGAGAAAATAAGATTGAATGTGCTGATATCAGGCATGAGATATTAAGCTAGAATGCATTATAGATATTAATGCAATAACTGAGTACCAGTTACCAGTCGATTGAATCCGTGCACTGATAAAGAAATAGACATGACTAACAATTTATGATATGAGTTTCAGAAAGTAGATTTTGTTATTTCGGTACTGGTTATATCACGTTTGACTGTGGAAGAATGTCAGTAGAAATCTAGTCGATATATTGAACTAGTACAGAATTAACCTAGAATTGACAGCTATGTCAGTGGTTAGAATGTACAGACATAGTTCAATGACATATTTCGACCTTTCTACGACATGAATGCAGTTCTATATAGAGTGGTGTCTAGTACAATGGTATTATGACAACTTTTATAGAAGAGCATTACTTAAACTGAAGAACTTCAGAAACAGCTAGCAGATTGCGTAGAAAAGAGTTATGTAGTACCAAAATGATGATTAATTCTATGACAATAAGTTAAGTCGAAAAGAGTATATTCGACTATTGTCAGCTGAGAATTAAGAATTAATAAATGAACTCATATAAATAGAGAATAAGAAAAATCAGTTACAGTTGAGCATTTTCTTCAATTTTGCTGAAGCTATTCCATCATAGAAATCATGATTCTTGAATTTCTTGCTATCGATTCTGAGGTTTTTGTATTCGACCTCGATCGATTTTGATTGACTCTTATTCCTTTGCTAGAGTCTGTTTTGATTCATTTGCGTTGAGTTTTGAAATGCAAGTGAGTTGTTTTCACTTAGCAGATTTTGTCATTCAGAATAGTTGATTTTGGATGACTTTGAATTGAGCGAGTTCCTTTGAGCTGAGATTTGAGAATTTTGATTATTTGATGTTATTCAGTGTATCTTGAAGTATTTGGCTCGTAACTGATAGAAATTCAGATTCAGAATACTAGCAAGATTTCTGGGTTTTAGCTAATTGCTGGATTTATTGAGTACAGATCTGTACTTGTTGAATGTTTATGCTTGGCAGATACTTAAACAATCAGAATTGTTGTGATCCAAGCTAAACTCAAATTAGTTTGGACAGATAAAAGCAACAGATTGATTGAGAACGCTAGATTAAGATAAGAGATAAGACAGCAGAGCAGAACAGATGAATGTTTGTGGTGATTAATCGTTTGATTATGCCAGATATTCTAGATATGGAATATCAGATTCTGAAAGAGGCATATGACAATATATTTAATATTTATTCAGTTGTCTAAACATGTATGAATTACATGTAGTCATTACTTGGAAATCAGTATTGGTGAAAGAATTGAAAGCAGATACGACATAATTAATAGTACCAATACGAAAATTCCAGTAAAAGAAGCAGAAAAGAAGAACTCAAGTGGTTTCTGTAACAGATTAGTTATATAAGAGTTGAAATCAGATCAACTTTTTGAACGACTTTGGTTCGAATTTACTCGAATCGTCATGATTTTGCGATTTAGAGTGTAGTAGATTTCGACAGATTCATGAATATGTTGTATTAGATATGATACAAACATAAAAAGATACTGGTTATGTATTTAGCAAGATGATCAAATTACAGGAATTATTGAAATCTATTGTAAAGATAGAGACTTTAGATTTGTTTTCTAAATTGTGGCAGTGATTGTCAGATGTTCTGAGTGTTTGGTTGTATGAGATTTCATGATACCATCCTCCGATTAGTGGAATATCAGATGTGATTATCTAGATTTCCGAGGATATGCTCAGAACTATAGTACTAGATTCGGTACTAGTTGCTTGATTATTTGCCACGTGATTACTATGATTCCTGTGACAGCTATTTGATAGATATAAAGAAAGTATTTTGATGATTGATTAATCAAAAACACAGAATTGTCTTTATATTGAAACAATATTTCAGAAATATCAGCTATCAGACCAGATATGGGTCAAGAAACGATAGAGAATGTGAAGATTGATTTGAACAGAAGAAGAATAGAACAGCATTAACAGAGCTAGCAAATGAATAACAGATAGAGATTTGAAGCCTGAACAGAATGATCAGAAAATAAATTCTTTCCCAAGCATCATTAGGTTCAGAAAGAGATTTTAGAAGCTATGAGTATTTGATCTAGCTAGTTGATTAATACTCAATCGTGAATTGTCAGATAGGTGAATTGGTATCCATATGCATTGGCTGAAGAATATCAGCTAGAATATGTATGTGCATTCAATTCAGATAACACCAAAGCAGAGCAAAGTTTAAGAGAAGCTAACTAACTGATGCAGAGTTAGATCACGAGAAAGAGCAACTTAAATATAAGTTGACTCAGTGATTATATGTTAATGAGAATTGATATGATTGCAGAAACAATCAGAAAGAAGATTAAGATGTGGTAGAAGAGAAGATAGCAGAATAGATATCGAAAGCTCAGAGAATTGAAGTCAGTATTACTTCAGTCAGCTATACAGTTTACGAGAATCAGCAGTAAGATCGAATGCGATTTCGAGGACGAAATCATTCCTTAGAGGGGAAGAATTGTAAGGCCCGAAAATATTAAGTTCTTAATTACGAGATTTAAGATTTAAATTCCAAATAAAAGTGAAAAGATGAATTTAAGAATATGGAAATTAGAGATTTCAATTTCGGGTCAGAAATATTTAATTTGAGGATTTTCGGATTTTAAGATTTTAATATCCGAAATTCTTAAAGTAAAAGATTAAAAATATTTGAATTGATATTTATGGAATTTAAGATGTGAATTCCAAGATGATAAATATCAAAGATTGAATTTGAGGATGAAATCCGAGCAAGGACCCATTTGAAAATATTGAGTAGTTCAAGGACTAAAATGCGATAAGATCCGAGAATATTTAATTTTAATCCAAGAATATTTAATTTGAGAATATTTAGAGTTTAGACTTGAATTCTAATATTCTTAAATTATTTAGGATTGAAATTGAATTAAATCACTTGTCCAGGGACTGAATTGAAATTAGGCCAAAGTTCAGGGACCAAAATGCAATTGTCATGAAAGTGGCCATAAAAACGTGGAAAGGGAAGGAAAAGCCATCAGATTCCCAGCCAAGAAACGAGAAGGGGGCAGAAAGGGTCCAAGTCCAATTTTTTAGATTTCAAGCTTCGATATCTTTCGATCCGCCCGGTAGAATTTCCGATTAAACATATATTTGCGATCACAGCTCCGAGTGCTACGTTTTGACGTAAGTTTTATGAAGTTCTACCATGTTTGAATTTTAAGTTGTTGTTAGAATTATGATTCGATTGTATAAACATGTTCTAGCATATACGACGATAGCATATCTAAGACGAATCGAGAAAAGATTGTCGTTTGAACATGTTTCCGATTTTTGAAAGATTTTTAAGAAATCTGATTTTTAGGGGCTGCCTATTTCAAAATTAAGCTGAAGAATTGGTGATGATATTTGAATGATATGATTGTATTAATGCTGTTAATGCCTTTGGGATTTCCGATTTCGTACCGTTACGCCGCCGGTTCAAGATTTTGAATTGATATGCATTCTAAAGGTCTAGAGCTCATCTTCAAGTTTATTGTGCATGAATTGAATATGAGATTGAGTTTAGAATGTAGATATGATGATATTTGAATTGAAGGATTTATCGGACTCGAATAGTTGCAACGTCGGTTTGAATTCTGATTGTCTTAGCAAGATTTGAACTGAATAAGCTCTAAAGAATCATCGATTCAGATTGGAAATTGATGTTTAGATATGTTATAATCTATTTCAGATTTGAATTGAAGATTATCAAAGTCGAATCGACGAGTTCAAGTTCTAATGAATTGAAGTGTTTTAGATTGAATCAAGAACACCTTCAATTAGCAAAGATTGAAATGAGCAGCAGTTGATGACAGATTTGGATAGCTTGTAGTTGATCAAGAATTGACAGAGTGTCAGATCTTTTAATCAGAATACAGGTATGAATAGACATTAATAAGATGGGCAGAATAACTCAAGGTTGTTTCTGATTATCGAGTTGCCTAAAATCACATACTTGCATGTTTTCATATATGTTATGGTTTACGTTTACATAAATGAGATAGATTATTCAAGATAGCTATTTTCTTGAAGTCCCAGAATATTTATATAAATGTTTACTTGTCTGATTTGATTTATAGTATTTTCTGTATTGAACATGTTTTATGTATTACATGTGATACTTACAGATTTGTCGGTATCGTTGAGTGATTATATGCTCATATGATTATATGATTGATGTGTTCAAGGTGTTTTATAGCATTTAATGCATACGGAACATGTTGCATTCATCTTGAACTCCAGCCTGTAAAGCACAGAGGGTTGAAAGGCCTAGAGTGCATATGACATTTGGAGGGCTGTAGTTGAGTGGCACGAAATGTAGACTTACTTCCAGAGCCAAAAAACTCACTATAGTTGCACCAAAGTCAGGGGAAATGAAGTATTCAACTTCACCTCGATTGGGTGAGTTGGTGTTTGTTGAAGATTTTATTTCCTCGGGATCCCAAAACTATGATTTATTGATATCAGATTTGATAGCCTATTCCTTGGCACATGCATTGCATTTATGCATTAACCTAGAGATTTCTATGGTTTAGAATATGCGTTTATAAATGCTAGCATGTTATGTTATTATATGACATTCATGATTTGAATGAGTTATATGCTTAAATGATGTATATGCATGTTATTCATACTGAGATTTATTTTCACCAGAATTATCCGGCTGTTGATTTGTTTGTATGTGTGCATTGCATCAGGTTTGGGGCATGTGCGAGTCAGATGTGGCTTGGATAGCTCGAGATTGAGAAAGATTAGCATGTGGTGACTTCGGGCTAAGAATAGATTGCTGTCAAATGCGTGTTAGAAGATGTTGATTTAGTTTGAGCTTTGAAAACATAGAATGGAGTTTATTGCATTGCACTTTAGAAACATGTATGCAATTATTGTTATGTCTAGATATGCATGTGTTTATGCTTCGGACATGTTGAGATTATGTATGCAATTTTTCAGATTTGAAATAGCCCTAGCAACTTTGATCTTTGTTATAATTTTTGTAAATTTCTGCACCGACCCTTCTTGGTAGAATGAGCATAACTTTTTACTAAGAACTTCGATTAGGGTGCGGTTGGTGGCATTGAAAAGCTAAGAAAAAGATCTACAACTGTTATGCTTATCATTTTACCAGATTCTGTCCGAAACCTATGCGCAGGCGCGCCTGAAGTTGGGCGCGGGCGAGCGTGGGGTTCTGAAAAAAAAAAAATTTGGTTCTTTCTGCGACGTGATTTTGCGTCACCAAATGTATAGTTTTGCGTCGCCAAATGTTATGGTTAATTTTATTCAGATTGAATTATTATTGTCTCGTTAATGATGCTTATTCGTTTATTGCCCTAAGATGAGATTAGCAACCCGAGGTTCCCACAATTTTACTACTCGAAATAAAATCGATCTATCCCAAAATATCCTAAAATATTTTACTATACGTCAAATATTCCCTCTCAAGATTGGATGGGGTAGAAGTTTTCCAATTGCAATCCTCTCCTACACTCCCTCCTACATGCTTAATTTAGGTAAATAAATATGCTATACAATCTATTAATTGATTTATCAACTAATATCTCTTTCACATCTTACCTTTATTACAATAAAATAATATTTAGTATTTATGAAAATATTAAAATATAATAAAAATTTTACTTTTAAATAAATTTTATTTTAAAAATAATATTCAATACATTGTAATAATATCTATTTTTTAATATCCATATTTTTATACGTGTGTATATATGTATTATCAATAATGAAAATATTAAAACATTGATTTAAAAAATAATTAAACATTGATATTTACATTCAAATATAGAAAAATAATTATAATATAATAAACAATATTTAATTATTGATATCAATATTTTTATTCTTCAATTTAAACGTTAAATAATATTTTTCCATAAAATCTCAAACTCTTGTACAATTATTGAAATATGTTATTCAATTATAAAGCAAAGCAAAACATTATATGTATTTTTCGGTTTACAAAAAATCAAGCAAGTCTTTCTTTTTGAAGTAAAATAACGTTCCTAGAAGTTGTTGCTACTACTTGTTTTCATTAAGGTACATTGTTTATCTAACCCTTTTTTTTTTCTTGAAATTCATCGCAAATACTCATGCTAAGTTTTTTTTTTTCAACTCTTTTTTTATGTAATTGTATAATAGATACTTATATATATATATATATATATAGTTCTTTTATGGTGCCCAACACTATATGTCCACTTCATGCCCACCATGTACAAGTCAACTCATCTATTCTACCGGTCAACTCATCTATTGTACATGGTGGGCATGAAGTGGACATATAATATTGTGCACTATAAAAGAACTCTATATATATATGTGTGTGTGTGTGTGTGTGTGTGCAATTTTCTTCCATAGTATATCAACATTGAATGATTGAATATTATGTGAGATACTCTTGATAATTGAAATAAAAGTTTCGAATATTTTACTGAAAATCGGAAGTTTATTTGATAATTTTTTTAATTTATTTGTTAGTTTTAGATATATAGTATTTATTTATTATTTATCTTTAATTTTTATTTTTAATTATAATAATAAAGGGAGTATAATTATGAACTAAAAATATAAGTAGATGATATTTCTATTAAATATAATTGTGCAGGAGTAATGGATAGAGATACTATCGTGAAAGACAATCTTACATCTCGTAGGTTGGACTTTGATCAAGAAAATAATATATTAGACACTATTTATGATGATAAGGAAGATGAAAATATTAATGAAGAAGTTTATGATAAGGTCCTTAATGATTTTCATACCAATATTTCAAATACAAGAATTCCACAAGTTGGTATGAAATTCGAAAGTGAAGAAGCAGCATATAACTTTTACAATAATTATGCAAGGGCACTCGGTTTTAGCATTAGAAGACAGACATGTCACAAGGATAGCAATGAGAATATTATTGATAGGACATTTTGTTGCTCATGTCAAGGTCAAAGAAGAAAAGATAAACGAGATGTGTGTGTCAAATCTCATCGCCCTGAAACAAGAACTGGTTGTTGTGCAGAAATAAAAATTAATGCTTGTGAGACGGGTAAATTGAAGGTCGTTGGTTTTATTGCTTCTCATAGTGGACATAACTTGGTTAGTCCGAATAAATCACACATATTGAGATCTCAAATAAGCATAAATACCGAACAAGCATCACAAATATCTAATATCGACAAGTCAGGAATAGCACCAAAAACAGGTTTGAGTTATATTGCTAGTCAAGTCGGTGGTCGTGAAAATGTCGGGTTTTGTGGGGACCTCGGGTTGCTAATCTCATTTTAGGGTAATTAATGATTAATAAAACAATTAATCAAGTATTTAAAAGAATACTCAAACCAAATAATTTTTTTTTTAAAATCTTGCACCTCGCTCGATCGGACAAACTCACCCGATCTAGCGAGCTGGAAAATCAAAATTTTGGGTCTGAGCATATTTTGACCTCTCTCGATCGGTTGAAGTCATCCGATCGAGCGAGCTCAAAACTCCAATTCTCTGTTTTGCATTTAAAAGGCCGCGCTCAATCGGATGAGTTTGTTCGATCGAGCGAGGGGCAAGATTTAAATTTTTTTTATTTGGTTTGAGTATTCTTTTAAATACTTGATTAATTGTTTTATTAATCATTAACTGCCCTAAAATAAGATTAGCAACCCGAGGTCCCCACAACAGGTGGTATCAGAGCCTAAGTTTCTCGAACTGAGAATATATGAGCGGGGTAGATCGAGTCTGTTTGATTACTTTATTTAGTGATTTCAATTTTTTTTATGGTATATGACTTATTACCTTCCGATGTTTATGATCACATGATTCTGTGATTAAATGAGAAGAGTATGTAGTACAATCTTTCGAATTACATGCTATATAATTTTTTGAAGTTGAGTAACATCATGTATTGAATAAGTATGAATCAGAACTCGATCTCTTGAAGATGCATGAAAATGCTAATCAGAGGAGGGCCTGAAACAGAAAGGTGTTCTGATATGATAATGAACTGTACACTAATCTATTTGATTATCAGATATACCTCCCCGACCAGCATCGAGAGTTAGACAGACATTGGCAGTAAATCAGCCTGAACAGACTAATGCTGCACAGATACCAGTGACAGCACCTGAACCTGGACAGAGTAGTACTTCTGCTGATGTGTTTGGTGATGCTAATCCGATGAAGAAACTTCTGAAACAATTTCAATCCTTCAACCTACCAAAGTTACAAGGAACTGAGAATGCTGTGGATTGTGAGAATTGGCTAGAGGACATCGAGCAGTTATTCGAGTCCCTCGATTATACTGATGATCGTCGTGTGAGACTAATAATTCATCAACTACATGGTCTTGCGAAAAGTTTGTGGATAGCGACGAAGAAAGCATTTGAACATCGAGGTACTGTTATTACTTGGGATGTCTTTAAAACTTCTTTCTATCAACGCTTTTTTCCTGTTTCTTATCGAAAGGATAAGGGAGCAGAGTTTGCAAGTTTGCAATAAGGTCAGATGAATATTGAAGAATATGTTGCAAAGTTTACCAGTCTACTGAAGTTTGCTCCACATATCGCTGGGATTGATGAATAGAGTATTTCAAAAGTATTTAGATGATTTCGTGATCATATTTATTGATGATATTTTGATATACTCTAAGAAATTGTGTGATCATGCTGACCACTTGAGAACAGTTTTGAAGACATTGAGAGAGGAGAAACTGTATGCTAAGTTATCCAAATGCGAGTTTTGGTTGAAACAGGTGGTATTTATGGGTCATATTATATCCGGAGATGGTATTTCAGTTGATCCGAGTAAAGTTGAAGCTGTGATTAGTTGGCAGAGACCGCCATCTGTGCCAGAAATCAGAAGTTTTATGGGCTTGGCAGGATGTTATCGTCGATTTATCCGAGATTTCTCGTCTATTGCAAAGCCTATTACACAGCTTACACAGAAGAATGCACCGTTTGTATGGTCTGAAGCATGTGAAACTAGTTTTCTAGAGTTGAAGAAAAGATCGAATACAACACCAGTCTTGACAATCCCTTCATGTACTGGTGATTTTATTGTATATTGCGATGCTTCTCACTATGGTTTGGGATGTGTTTTGATGCAGAGAGGACATGTTGTTGCGTATGCCTCACGACAACTGAAACCACATGAAGTTAGATATCCAATTCATGATCTTGAATTGGCAGCGTTCATCTTTGCATTGAAGATCTGGCGACATTATTTATATGGTAAGAAATTCGAAATCTTTTCTGATCACAAGAGTTTGAAGTATCTATTTTTACAATCTGAACTGAATATGATACAAAGAAGATGGCTCGATTTATTGAAAGATTTCGATTGTGAAATCAAATATTATCCAGGGAAGTCAAATGCAGCAGCAGATGCCCTAAGTAGGAAGGTATGTGCTTTATCCTTGTCTACTATAGGTGTATCTAATATGATTGAAGATTGCTGTATTTCTGAATATATATTTGAGACATATAGAAGACCGATGAGAATTTGGAACTGTTGATTCGAATCAAAGAAGCACAAAAATTTGATTTGACTGTACAGAAATCGATTGAAATGATCAGATCAGGACATCAGTCTGAGTACAAGGTTAGTGATGATGATATTCTGTATGTGAATAACCGAATTGTTGTTCCTGATCTTTCAGATTTGAGACAGAATATTTTGAAAGAAGCTCATTGTAGTCGATTCAGTGTTCACCCTGGAGGCAGAAAAATGTACAACGATTTGAAAAATCAGTACTGTTGGAAACAAATGAAGTCTGATGTGACTGAATTTGTATCAAAATGTCTGAATTGCCAACAGGTGAAAGTCGAGAGGAAGAAACCAGGTGGCTTATTACAGAGTTTGTCTATTCCTGAATGGAAATGAGACCATATTTCCATGGACTTTGTGATGAAGTTGCCACGATCATCCCGAGGTTGCGATGCTATTTGGGTGATCATTGACAGATTGACGAAATCTGCGTGTTTTATTCCCTACCGAATGACTTATCGTCATGATCAAATGACAGATCTATATATTCGATATTCCCTACCGAATGACTTATCGTCATGATCAAATGACAGATCTATATATTCGAGAAGTGGTAAGACCGCACAGTGTGCCAAAGTCGATTGTATCTGATCGAGATCTTCACACTTTTGGCATAGCCTATAGGAAGCTCTAGGTATGCACTTACATTTGAGTACCACTTATCATCCTCAAAATGACGGACAATCTGAACGAACTATTCAGACTCTTGAGGATATGCTTAGAGCTGTAGTACTTGATTTTGGTACTACATGACAAGATTTAATACCACTTGTAGAATTTTCATATAACAACAACTATCAGACGAGTATAGAGATGACTCCATTTGAAGCATTGTATGAGAAGAAATGTCGATCGCCATTGTATTGGGATGATGTATCAGAGGTGCCTGAGTTGGGACCGGATATGATTAGACAGATGACTGAGAAAGTGAAGTTGATTCAGCAGAGAATAAGAACAGCGCAACATAGACAAACCAAATATGCGAATGTTCGACGTCGGCCATTATCTTTTGAACAGGGAGATAAAGTGTTCTTGAAGATTTCACCATTCAGGGGCACAGTCCGATTTGGCAAGAGAGGGAAGTTATCTCCGTGATTTATTGGGTCGTATCAGATACTCGAGAAGATAGACAATCTTGCTTATCGACTCGCTCTTCCTACATCTTTATCTGGTATCAATGATGTATTTCATGTCTCGATGCTTCGCAAGTATCAACCTGACGAATCTCATATCTTGCAACCTGATGAAGTTGAGTTGGATGAAACTCTTAGCTATTTTGAACAGCCAATTCAGATACTCTATAGAAAGGAAAAGCAACTCCGAACGAAGACCATTCCATTGGTGAAGATTCAATGGAGTCGACACGGAGTTGAAGAGGCGACGTGGGAAGTAGAAGATGACATGAGGCAGAGATTTCCTTACCTATTTCACTGATGTGAGTTTTTTATTCAGTTTTCTGATTATTCTTTATTCTTATGAGTATACTGACTGCATATCTATACTGTGTATGAATTCGAGGACGAACTCATGTCTTAGTGGGGGAGAAATGTAAGGCCAGAGATTATTTGATTTAATCCGAGATTATTTAATTTTAATCCGAGTATATTTAATTTGGGAATATTTAGAGTTTCGATTTAAATTCTAATATTCTTAAATTATTTAGGATTGAAATTGAATTAAAATAAGGGCCGAGGACCAAATTGTAATTTTTGAAGAATTGAGGGACTAAAGTGCAATTATAATTGAAGTTATCAGATTATTATTTGATGTATCAGCATGTGCACGTGTATTTTACATCTCCAATTCAGAATTTCAGAACAGATCAAGTCGAGATCCTTTCCTTTTCTTTGTTTTTCTGATTTTCAAATCGCCGTAACTTTTGATTCGATTGTCCGATTTCGATTCTGAAAATTGTTCTGGAATCCTTGCGATGAGGGCTTTGATCTCGTGTAAGTGGTTATGTTTTTCAGCATGGTTTGAAGATTGAAATATTGCAGAGATCAGATTTTGATTTTATGTTCATGTTTTTGAAGTGTTGTATCGTATATTTTCAAAACCGAATCGACGAACGGCTATCGATTGTGTTCTTATGATTTCCAGCTTATGATTCGAGCTACATACCTGCTGACATGTGGGATTATGATGATATGTTTCTGGTTTTTATAAGTTTTATGCTGATATGAGTTGATGATTGATTACGATGTTTTGTCGGTTACCGATTTTCAATCGCTACGCTGTCGGTTTAGGTTTCGAAGTTGTTTTGTTAGCCTATGATTGAGCTGAGGATCTTGTAATTGTATAATGATGCTCCTTGATCATACTCCTTACATTTCAGATTAGTTTCAAGCTCGATCAACTCAAGAAGTCCGACTTTGAACCGAAGAAGTTTGCTTGAGGTTTGAAGTGATTGTATTGAAGTTATATTGATGAGTTTGATCAGATTTTGGATTGATAATCTTGAATGAAGCTTGATATGAATGTTCTGATTGTTATATTTCAGATTTGAAGTATTCAAAACCGATAAATATGAAGGTATATGACGACATCGCGAGTCAGGGATTTGAAACTCGAGAATGAAACTTCTTGAGTTGTCCCGCCAAAACCACATACTTGTTTATATTTTCGATTTGATTTTGATGTTGTCGATCCATCTCAGGTAGTGGATCTTTGAGTTTGAGTAGATATGATTATGATATGATATGCTATTGAATTGATTCTATGCCAAGGTTTGAGGCGACCTTATTTTTGAGTCAAGAATGACTACGATAGATGGATATCCATGTCAAGATCGGTTACAAATCTTGATGGCAACGACGAATTATGAATCAATTCTTGATCGATATATGTGTTATTTACTCTATCGTTGAGTCGATTATAAATAGATTTGATATGATTTCTTTAACGTTTTATATATGTCGATTATACTGGGAATGATTTCTCACCGGAGTTTATCCGACTGTTGCTTTGTTTTGTATGTGTGCATGGCAACAGAGGGGGCAGGAGCAAGTCAAAGACGACATTGACAGCTTGTGAAAGAGTTTAGCAAGTGAGGACTCGAGTTGTAGTTGAATTTATACTGTAGAATACATCAAACTTGTTAAGAGAAGTTTAGACATGAAACACTTATGATGTTTGGTTGAATATTGTTAGTTTAACATCTTTTAAATGATCCGTTTGATGTAATAAACACATGACTTTATGCTCGATACTTGGTTTATGTATATATGCATGTTCCAGAATTGATAAACCATGTTTTGAGTTGGTTTTGCATGATTGTGGGATTGGATTTTCATACTTTGTCAGCAAAAGAGTTTTGCAGATTTTTCTAGAAATGAAGCCCGCTCGATCGGGTGAATTCCTCCGATCGAGCGCGGCCTTTTAAATGCAAAACAGAGAATTGGAGTTTTGAGCTCGCTCGATCGGATGAATTCAACCGATCGAGCGAGGTCAAAATATGCTCAGACCCGAGAATTTGATATACAAGTCGCCAAACACCTCAACCACAGCCCGACAAAATCTCTTCACACTTTCAATCGCAGTAGACTCTCTGATTTTAATATACTCATCTGTCGCATCGGCCCCCACACCATATGCTAGGATCCGAATTGCAGTAGTTATTTTTTTTTTGGTATGGGGACAACCTTGGTCGGCCTAACGCATCCGCTTTCTGCATAAAGTAATTTTCATGCACTTGAATTGATGTCATAATGCACAGGAATAAACGACGGGACATTCGAAAACGTCTCTTGAACATTGTGTCGTTATACATTGGATAATCTGCAAAGTAATCAATGTACAAGAGTTGTTTAGCGACCGTTCTATCTCGATTAATCACCACATGTCCATTAATCGATCCTTCATGGTGCATGTTATCAACTTGCTGGAAATAAGAAGAGACGACATTAGCATTGCTTGTAAGTTGGAAAAACACTATCTGTTGTTGTTGGTCAATGAGTTCAGGCTCATTTTTTTTTTATCATGGTACCAAACTCCACGTTTCCATCAAAGGAGGGCGGGGATACATGAGAAGAAAATTTTGAAGAAACTCCCTCATTAAAATTCATATTGAGTTGGATGTAGAAATGATGATGGTAGTTCAATCATCAGTTGCTTCTTAAATAATTCCATTGAATTGTTGTATCCAAAATTCAATAAAAGATAAGCTTTATATCTATACCGTTGGATGAGATTAAATGTAATCTAGAGCACCAGATTAGGAATCTTTTCAAATCAGTAGATAAGATATGTTAGATACATCTATCATGATGTACTAGTCATAAATAAAGGCAGTGAATTGTCATATCAACTATTCCGTTAAATATAATAAAGAGCATCAAATTATTGCCTTTGCGAATCCAGTACAAGATAAAGCCATTGAATTGCTATATCCACAATTCAATAAAAGATAAACTTTATATCTATACTATTGGATGAGATTACACATAATCTGGAGCATCGAATTAGAAATCTTTTCAAATCAGTAGATAAGCTATGTCAGATATATTTATCATGATGGACCAGTCATAAATAATGACAGTGAATTGTCATATCAACTGTTCCATTAAATATAATAGGGAGAATCAAATTATTACCTTTGCGAATCCAGTACAAGATAAATCCATTGAATTGCCATATCCATAATTCAATAAAAGATAAACTTTATATCTACACCGTTGGATGAGATTACATATAATTTGGAGAATCAGATTATGAATCTTTTCAAATCAGTAGATAAATTATGTCATATTTTTCTATCATGATATATCAGTCATAAATGAAGGCAGTGAATTGTCATATCAATTGTTCCAATAAATATGGACCATCAAATTATTTAGTCATTGAATTGTCATATCCCTTCAATTACGCGTCAATAAACGATAAAGTAAATGTATTGTCATATCACAATCCCACTACCATCTATCCCACTATCATTGCATTGCATTACATTGTCTACATATAAAAGTATTTCTAGCATCAAATCCGAACCATCCCACTATCCCACTTGCATCCCTTAATTCATTCTCTCCAATCTCTCCCAGCATAATGACTTCATTTCGACGTGGTCCTGGTTTCTCTGTCGAAGAGGACAAACTCCTTGTGACAATTTATATAGGCATCTTCCAAAATCCTATTATTGGCATAAATCAATCACATGATAGCTTGTGGTAGCGAGTAGCAGCCAGTTACAATGAGCAACTCACTAGCCCGTCAATAGAGCATCGTACTATGAAGGCCTTCCAATGTCCATGTTCCAACATAAGCAAGACTATCCAAAGTTTTAGCGGATGTATTCGTCAAGTGGTACTTAGGCACTCAAGTGGTGCTTCATAGAAAGACATTGTGAGTATTTTTGTTCAAATATTTTTTTTGATATTATAAATTTTAATCTGTAACTAACATAATTAATGAACAAATTCTTAAAGCTGGATGAAGCGAAAGTTTTATTTAAGCAATCTGAGTCAACTTGGAGTTTGGATCATGTTTGGTCTTTACTAAAAGATCAAGAGAAGTTTAGGTCATCCAATGCTGTCTTACCTGGTTTCATATCAAACCGCATGAATTTTACTCTTCGCAATCTGACTATTCCCCCAACACTGAATCTCCAACACCCAATTGTCCAGGTTTATCTGGGTTTGCTGTAAACTTAGATGAAGATAGCCCATCAGGGGGGTACTCAGTGGCTAGTCGGCATAAAAAAATTGAAAGCCAAAAGAAAAGCTAATGCAGATTATTCGTAGGATATTTTCACAATGGCCAAATGTAGTGAGAAAATGATGACTATAATGGAGAATGCCAAGGCCCATCGACAAGAACTAATTGATGTTCAGAAAGAAAGGAATGCTCTATTGGAATGGAAATAAGAAAATAAATTACTACGGATCAACCCTATGTCTGTTGATGAATTGTTCCGTGCATACTTGAACAAAGAACAACTAAAAATTTTGAAGAAAAGAGCAGCAAAAGAAGATGGAGCCGATGGACCTTCTACTCCATTAATTTGGTCAATTTTTCGACGGAACTTCTCCATCCGGGTCCGATCTTCCAGAGTATTAGTGTGTAATCATGATTGTGGTGGGATAAAAATGTGTGTATGTTTATTGTTTGTGTGTGTGTTTTGTTTGTTTTAAATTATTGATACTATGTCTTTTAATGATGGTCTATTTTCTTATGTTTAAATGTGATTGCATGTTTATTTCAAGTTAATTAATTCGATTTCAGTCTGTGATCAAATATGTAATGTATTTTTTAGTCACGATCTTATTTAATTATTATTTATTTTTTTGTCTTTAATATAATTTAATTAGAATAAATAAATAAGAATAAAACATTGAATACATTTAAAAAAACACCAAAAAATTAAATTAATCCTTCTGTATTTTTTGAATTATTTTTTGGTTCAATCATATATATATTTGTTCATTTCAATCCTTTTATTTAATTTAATTTTTTTTTGGTGTTTTTTAAAAATGTATTCGATGTTTTATTATTATTTATTTATTCTAATTAAATTATATTGAAGACAAAAAATAGAAATAATAATTAAATAAGATCGTGACTAAAAAATACATTACATATTTGATCACAAACTGAAATCAAATTAATTAACTTAAAATAAACATGCAATCACAATTAAACATAAGAAAATAGACAATCATTAAAAGACATAGTACCAATAATTTAAAACAAACAAATAAACACACACAAACAATAAACATACACACACTTTTATTCCACTACAATTATGATTACACACAAATACTCTGGAAGATCGGACCCAGATGGAGAAGTTCCGCGGAAAAATTGACCAAATTAACGGAGTAGAAGGTCCATCGGATCCATCCTTTTTTGCTGCTCTTTTCTTCCAAATTTTTAGTTGTTCTTTGTGCAAGTATGCACGGAACGATTCATCAACAGACATAGAATTGATTCGTAGTAATTTATTTTCTTCTTTCCATTCCATAGAGCATTCCTTTCTTTCTGAACATCAATTAGCTCTTGTCGATGGGCCTCGGCATTCTCCATTATAGTCATCATTTTTTCACTACATTTGGCCATGATGGAAAGATCTTTCGAATAAACTGTATTAGCTTTTCTTTTGGATTTCGATTTTTTTATGCCGACTGGCCGTTGAGTACCCCCTGATGGGATATCTTCATCTAAGTTTACAGCAAACCCAGATAAGACTGGTGAATCGGGTGTTGGAGATTCAGTGTTGGGGGAATAGTCAGATTTCGAAGAGTCAAAATTCATACGGTTTGATATGAAACCAGGTAAGGCAGCATTGGATGACCTAAACTTCTCCTGATATTTTAGTAAATACAAAACATGATCCAACCTCCAAGTTGACTCAGATTGCTTAAATAAAACTTTCACTTCATCCAGCTTTAATAATTTTTTCATTAATTATGTTAGTTACAGATTAAAATTTATAATATCAAAAAAATATTTGAACAAAAATACTCACAATGTCTTTTTCTGAAGCACCACTTGGGTGCCTAAGTTCCAATTGGCAAATACATCCACTAAAAATTTGGATTGTCTTGCTTATGTTGGACCATCGACATTGGATGGCTGTAGTAGCCCGTACCCTAATTGAGTAATTAAAGGATTAATGCTAATTAATTGAATTGCGTATCGGACGGATCGGAAGCTCCGAAGGCACGATCGGAAGCTCCGATGAGCGATCGGAGGCACCGATGTTATTACGTCAGGCATGACGTGTGGTTGGATCGGAAGCTCCGATCAGGACCGGAAGCTCCTATCACCCCTATCCGGAGTCAACTAGTGATATTTTGACACGTGGCAGATCAGGATCTTCGGAAGCTCCGATGGCAGGATCGGACGTTCCGATCGAGGTTCGGACGTTTCGATAAAGGATCGAAAGTTCCGATCGTTGTCTATAAATAGAAGGCCGAGACTTCACTTTCATTTGCCAATTTCGAGTTCTCCTTTCCTTTCTAGTCCTTTTGGAGCTGTTCTAGTCTTCTTAGGCTTGGTCCGGAGGTCGGTGAGGCGTTCAGTAGTCGTAGCGGAGTTGTGCCCAAGTTCTGGAGGCATCGACATCAAAGGGCTAACGACGTACGAAGGTATAGATTTTGCTTCCTATAAATATTTAGGAGTATGCAATAGCTTAGTTAAGGCTTTTAGAGTACTTTAATGATAGTAGTATCATCTGGCAGTGTAGAGCAGACTATAGGCGTGGACCTAGAGTTGGTAGAGCTTGCACTGTATTGAGGTACGAAAGTACTGTTCGAGATATCCTGACTGAGTATGCATGTATTATGTGACTGCATGATTTATATGCCATGATATTATGCTGCATTCATTTGCATCTTGCTGTATCTCTTTCGAGATGTCTGTTAGTAGGGTTGTACCCTATCCTGTTAGTGGATGGACTTCCATCTATTTGGGTCCGGCGTATCCACGGTTATCTCGGTATGGGAGCCACCTCCTGAAGCGACGGCACAACGTGCTATATACCAGGGCCCGGTCTGTCTCTGTTATCTGATCCTTGACCTCAAGTCTATAGGGAGTTCACTTTGCATGCATGTATACTCATACTCTCGCACTGAACGTTTTATGCTCACGTCTCGTACTCTGTATTTTTCTGGACACTCTATTCCATGGGGCAGGTTTGCGATTGGACGAGGAGGGTGGATCCAGGAGGGGCTAGTCAGTGGTTGGCCAGCTGGAGCTTCGCTTAGGTTTTATTACTGTTGTTTTGGGTTTATACAGCTATTCGATTTGGTTGTATATTATTGGATAAATTACAGATTCCTTTACTTGGGATTGTATAACGTTTATGGATTCTGCAGTTTTATTCTGATATCTGTTTTATTAAGTTAATTGCATGCCTAAATTCTGTTTAGTAGGTGATCCGGGTAAGGGTCACTACATTTATGGTATCAGAGCATGCAAAAGAATTCTTGGGATTTAGTCTCATCTTGAGGTATTTTTGTAGATGGCAAATCATGACGACCAGAGTTCTCATGGCAGTGTTGGTGGGCGTTGGGGTGATGCCGACCGGGAGCCTCGTAGAGAACGGCGTCATCGTCACCATGACGACGAGTGTTTCACTGTGCGTCGATTCTTAGCTATGGGTCCTAAGCCCTTAGTTGGAGGTGAGTCTCCGGAGGATGCGGAAAACTGGTTAGACCGCATGGAGACGACTTTTCAGACTTTCCAATGCACCGATGAGCAGAAGGTGGAGACCCTTGGCTATCTTCTGGATGGGCGTGCGCGCAGGTGGTGGAGGTTTACTTCTGCACCTTTTGTTGCGGCGAGAGGAGTGGCCACCTGGGCTGAGTTCCGCACAGCTTTCCAAAAGCGGTATTTTCCTCCTGCACTCCGACAGTCGAAGGCAGGCGAGCTACTGAGTCTGCGATAGGGAGCCATGTCTATCGATGAGTATCAGCAGAGGTTCAGAGATGAAGTATAATTTGTTCCTTCAGAGCCTTAACCCTGAGATCCATGACCGTGTGGCGGTTGGCGAAGACATGTCCTACGAGGGTTTGGTGAGCCGTTGTCACCAGGCGGAGGACAGCATTCGACGGAACAAGTCTTTCTCTCAGTCGAGACCTGCTAGTTCTTTGGGTCCCCGTGCCCAAACTTTCAAGAAGTCTGGATCTTCTTCTTCCTCTGGTTCTGGAGGTGTTGTCCGTTACGGTAAGAAGGACAAGTGTGATCACTGTGGGAAGAACCATCCATCCGACAAGTGCCGTAGAGCTTCTGGAGCTTGTTTTCGTTGTGGAGAGACTGGTCATATCCGGAGGGATTGTCCACTGTCTGGGGGAGGCGGTTCTGGTTCTGGATCAGGATCGGGTTCTCAGGCCACCGTACAGCAGAGGTCGCAGGGATAGTCTGCTGGGAGTTCTCATTTGAGGCCACGAGCTTCTGGCCAGGTGTTTGCCCTGAGACATGATCAGGCTGTGGAGGAGAATGAGAAAGTCATCGCAGGTACATTTCTGCTTTATGGTATACCTGCTCTTGTACTTATTGACACTGGTGCATCTCATTCCTTCATTTCTGCACGTTTTGTTAAGAGGCATAAGTTACCATGCATTGCACTAGACGTAGTGATGTCTATTTCTACTCTGACGGGCCAATCTGCTTTGGCTAAGCGTCTAGTGATGGGTTGCCCTTTAGAGTTCGAAGGGAACATTCTGTTAGCGAATCTCATGGTCCTGGCGATGGACGACTTTGATTGCATTCTGGGAATAGATATGTTGACTACCTATCGAGCTTCAGTGGACTGCTATCAGAGATTAGTACGCTTTCATCCGGAAGGGAGTGAGAGTTGGTTTTTTCTATGGTGAGGGAGCGCGACCCCCGATGCCTTTGGTATCAGCTTTGAGAGCCTGTCGATCTCTAGAGTCTGGCGGGGAAGGCTACCTTATCTATGCAGTTGATTTGTCCGCTGAGAGTATTGGGTTAGAGAGCATTCCTGTTGTGGATGAATTTCCAGATGTGTTTCCTGATGAGATTCCGGGTTTTCCGCCTGCTAGGGAAGTCGAGTTTGGCATAGAGTTGATGCCGGGTACTTCACCTATTTCTAGAGCACCGTATCGTCTGGCTCCGTCAGAGATGCGTGAGTTGAAGAATCAGCTACAGGATCTTTTGGACAAGGTGTACATTCGTCCTAGTGTATCTCCTTGGGGAGCTCCTGTTCTCTTCGTGAAGAAGAAGGATGGGTCGATGCGGCTGTGCATTGACTATCGGTAGCTGAATCGAGTCGCTGTGAAGAACAAGTATCTGTTGCCTCGTATTGATGACTTGTTTGACCAGCTGCAGGGCACATCAGTTTACTTCAAGATTGACTTGAGATCTGGGTATCATCAGTTGAGAGTCCGTGATCAGGATGTAGCCAAGACTGCATTCCGTACTCGCTATGGGCATTACGAGTTCCTAGTGATGCAATTTGGTTTGACTAATGCGCCGGCTATATTCATGGATTTGATGAACCGTGTCTTCAGGGAGTATTTGGACAAGTTTGTCGTGGTCTTTATTGACGACATCTTGGTGTATTCGCGTAATACGGAAGAGCATGTTTCTCACTTGCGGTTGGTACTACAGACTCTTCGAGATGAGCAGTTGTACGCCAAGCTGAGCAAGTGTGAGTTCTGGATGGATAGAGTGGTCTTTCTTGGCCATATCATATCCAGGGAGGGGATTTCTGTTGATCCAAGCAAGATTGAAGCGGTACTTAATTGGTCGCGTCCGACGACAGTTGCTGAGATCCGTAGTTTCCTGGGTCTAGCAGGGTATTATCGTCGCTTCATTCTGAACTTCTCTCAGTTAGCTCGACCGTTGACGCAGCTTACTCGCACGGTGTGGATTTTGAGTGGTCCTCCGAGTGTGAGGAGAATTTCTGTGAGCTTCGACGGCGGTTGACTTCTGCGCCGGTGTTGACATTACCGTCAGGATCTGGAGGGTATGTAGTTTACACGGATGCTTCTCTTCAGGGGTTAGGTTGTGTCCTGACTCAGAATGGGCATGTGATCGCATACGCTTCTAGACAGCTGAAGCTTCATGAGGACAACTACCCAGTCCATGATTTGGAGTTAGCAGCCATTGTATTCGCTTTGAAGATCTGGCGTCATTATCTGTATGGCGAGAAATTTGAGATCTTCACCGACCATAAGAGTCTCAAGTATTTGTTCACTCAGGCGGAGTTGAACATGAGGCAGAGACGTTGGATGGACTTGCTTAAGGACTATGATTGCGAGATTAAGTACCATTCGGGAGCTGCTAATCTCACCGCTGATGCTTTGAGTCGCAAGGTGCGACTATCCGCACTTCAGACTTGTTCGATGTCTAGTGCGATCAGTGACTGTTGTACTTCAGGTTATACCTTCAAGCATAAGAAAGGTATGCAGAGTATCCAGATGTTTGCGATATTATCTGAGCCAGCCTTGTATTCGCGGATCCGAGATGCTCAGATGTCCGATTCGAAGACCCAGCGTTTAGCTCGTCTAGCTAACGAGGGTAGCTCGTCTGGATTTCATTATCAGTCAGATGGTTTTCTGTGTTTGTCTGGTAGGCTTGTGATTCCGCAGGATAAAGAGTTGCGAGAGGATATTTTGTCTCAGGCGCATCGCACTAAGTTAAGTATTCATCCTGGAAGCAACAAGATGTACAAGGATCTACGTACTTGTTTCTGGTGGAAGGGAATGAAACGCAGTGTCTATCAGTTTGTTTTGAGATGTTTGGTGTGTCAACAGGTCAAGGCAGAGCACCGACAACCTGGAGGACTGCTTCACAGTCTGCCTATTCCTGAATGGAAATGGGAGTTTATCACAATGGACTTTGTGACCCATCTGCCGGTATCCCCGAGGAACTGTGATGCTATCTGGGTTGTGGTGGACCGACTCATCAAGTCAGCGCATTTCATTGCCTATAGCCGAGAGTACTCTGTGGATCGCATGGCACGGATGTACATTCAGGAGATCGTTCGACTTCATGGAGTTCCTGTGAGCATTGTCAGCGATCGGGACCCCAGGTTTACTTCTAGATTCTGGGGGAGTGTTCAGCGTGTGATGGGTACTACTCTCAGTTTGAGTATAGCCTATCATCCGGAGACTGATGGTCAGTCAGAGCGCACTATCCGTACGTTAGAGGATATGCTTAGAGCGTGCGTCTTGGATTTTGGTTCAGCCTGGCAGGATCATTTGCCGTTGATCGAGTTCGCGTACAACAACAGCTATCATACTAGTATTGGGATGGCACCTTTTGAGGCGTTGTATGGGCGACGTTGTCGTACTCCACTCTTCTGGGAAGAAGTGGGGGAGAGACAGGCTGAGGGACCGGAGTTTATCCAACAGGCGATAGACATTGTTGATCAGATCAAGAAACGGATTAAGACTGCACAGGATCGTCAGGCCAGCTATGCTAATATCAAACGTAGGCCTTTGCAGCTCGAGGTCGGGGAGAAAGTGTTTCTGAGAGTGTCACCTTTCCGCAAGATTCTCAGATTTGGCCTTAAGGGCAAGTTGTCTCCCAGATTTATCGGTCCGTTTGAGATCTTGGAGAGCATTGGCGATTTGGCTTATCGACTAGCTTTGCCACCGCATCTATCCAGTATTCACGACGTTTTCCACGTATCTCTGTTGCGACGGTATGTGACGGATGAATCTCATATTCTGCAGCAGTCTGAGGTTCAGGTAGACAAGGATTTGACTTATGTTGAGAAACCTCTTCGTATCCTGGATTATAAGGATAAGGTTTTACGGAACAAAGTCATTCCTTTGGTTTTAGTTCAGTGGCAGCGCCGAGGCACTGAGGAAGCTACTTGGGAGCTTGAGGACAGGATGCGTAAAGACCATCCTGAGTTGTTTTGATTTCATTCTTTAAGTTGTATTCAAGTTGCAAACTCTGTAAACGTTTGATTTGAATAAAGAATGTTTCTGATTTCTGTATTTGCATTCGGTACTTAAGATCTGATTTCGAGGACGAAATATCTTAAGTGGGGGAGAATGTAGTAGCCCGTACCCTAATTGAGTAATTAAAGGATTAATGCTAATTAATTGAATTGGGTATCGGACGGATCGGAAGCTCCGAAGGCACGATCGGAAGCTCCGAACAGGATCGGAAGCTCCGATGAGCGATCGGAGGCACCGATGTTATTACGTCAGGCATGACGTGTGGTTGGATCGGAAGCTCCGATCAGGACCGGAAGCTCCGATCACCCCTATCCGGAGTCAACTAGTGATTGACATGTGGCAGATCAGGATCTTCGGAAGCTCCGATGGCAGGATCGGACGTTCCGATCGAGGTTCGGACGTTCCGATCGTTGTTTATAAATAGAAGGCCGAGACTTCACTTTCATTTGCCAATTCCGAGTTCTCCTTTCCTTTCTAGTCTTTTTGGAGCTGTTCTAGTCTTCTTAGGCTTGGTCCGGAGGTCGGTGAGGCGTTCAGTAGTCGTAGCGGAGTTGTGTCCAAGTTCTGGAGGCATCGACATCAAAGGGCTAACGACGGACGAAGGTATAGCTTTTGCTTCCTATAAATATTTAGGAGTATGCAATAGCTTAGTTAAGGCTTTTAGAGTACTTTAATGATAGTAGTATCATCTTGCAGTGTAGAGCAGACTATAGGCGTGGACCTAGAGTTGGTAGAGCTTGCACTGTATTGAGGTACGAAAGTACTGTTCGAGATATCCTAACTGAGTATGCATGTATTATGTGACTGCATGATTTATATGCCATGATATTATGCTGCATTCATTTGCATCTTGCTGTATCTCTTTCGAGATGTCTGTTAGTAGGGTTGTACCCTATCCTGTTAGTAGATGGACTTCCATCGATTTGGGTCCGGCGTATCCACGGTTATCTCGGTATGGGAGCCACCTCCTGAAGCGACGGCACAGCGTGCTACATACCAGGGCCCGGTCTGTCTCTGTTATCTGATCCTTGACCTCAAGTCTATAGGGAGTTCACTTTGCATGCATGTATACTCATACTCTCGCACTGAACGTTTTATGCTCACGTCTCGTACTCTGTATTTTTCTGGACACCCTATTCCATGGGGCAGGTTTGCGATTGGATGAGGAGGGTGGATCCAGGAGGGGCTAGTCAGTGGTTGGCCAGCTGGAGCTTCGCTTAGGTTTTATTACTGTTGTTTTGGGTTTATACAGATATTCGATTTGGTTGTATATTATTGGATAAATTACAGATTCCTTTACTTGGGATTGTATAACGTTTATGGATTCCGCAGTTTTATTTTGATATCTGTTTTATTAAGTTAATTGCATGCCTAAGTTCTGTTTAGTAGGTGATCCGGGTAAGGGTCACTACAATGGCCTTCATAGTACGAGGCTCTGTTGACGGGATAGTGAGTTGCTCGTTGTAACTGGCTGCTACTCGCTACCACAAGCTATCATGTGACTGATTTATGCCAATAATAGGATTTTGGAAGATGTCTAGATAAATTGTCACAAGGATTTTGTCCTCCTCGACTGAGAAACCAGGACCACGTCGAGATGAAGTCATTATGCTGAGAGATATTGGAGAGAATGAATTAAGGGATGCAAGTGGGATAGTGGGATGGTTCAGATTTGATGCTAGGAATACTTTTATATGTAGACAATGTAATGCAATGCAATGATAGTTGGATAGATGGTAGTGGGATTGTGATATGACAATACATTTACTTTATCGTTTATTGACGCGCAATTGAAGGGATATGACAATTCAATGGCTAAATAATTTGATGCTCCATATTTAATGGAACAGTTGATATGACAATTCACTGCTTTCATTTATGAGTGATACATCATGATAGAAAAATATGATATAACTTATCTACTGATTTGAAAAATTCATAATCTGATGCTCCAGATTATATGTAATCTCTTCCAACGGTATAGATATAAAGTTTATCTTTTATTGAATTGTGGATATGACAATTCAATGACTTTATCTTGTACTGGATTCACAAAGGTAATAATTTGATTCTCCCTATTATATTTAACAGAACAGTTGATATGACAATTCACTGCCTTTATTTATAACTCGTCCATCATGATAAATATATCTGACATAGCTTATCTACTGATTTGAAAAGATTTCTAATCCGATGCTCCAGATTATGTGTAATATCATCCAATGGTATAGATATAAAGTTTATCTTTTATTGAATTGTGGATATAGCAATTCAATGGCTTTATCTTGTGCTGGATTCGCAAAGACAATACTTTTATGCTCTCTATTATATTTAACTAAATAGTTGATATGACAATTCACTGCCTTTATTTATGACTGGTACATCATGATAGATGTATCTGACATATCTTATCTACTGATTTGAAAAGATTCCTAATCCGATGCTCTAGATTACATGTAATCTCATCCATTGGTATAAATATAAAGCTTATATTTTATTGAATCGTGGATACGACAATTCAATGAAATTATTTAAGAAGCAACTGATGGTTGAACTACCATCATCATTTCTACATCCAACTCAATATGAATTTTAATGAGGGAGGTTCTTCAAATTTTGCTTCTCATGTTTCCCCGCCCTCCTCTGATGAAAACGAGGAGTTTGGTACCATGATAAAAAAATGAGCCTGAACTCATTGACCAACAACAACAGATGGTGTTTTTTCAACTTACAAGCAATGCTACCGTCGTCTCTTCTTATTTTCAGCAAGTTGATAACATGCACCATGGAGGATAGATTAATGGACGTGTGCTGATTAATCAAGATAGAGCGGCCGCTGAACAACGCTTGTACAATGATTACTTTGCAGATTATCCATTGTATAACGACGCAATGTTCAAACGAAGTTTTCGAATGTACCGTTATTTATTTCTGCGCATTATGACATCAATTCAAGATCATGACAATTACTTTATGCAGAAAGCAGATGCGTTTGGCCGACCTGGGTTCTCCACAGACCAAAAAATAACTGCTTGCAATGCGGATCCTAGCATATGGTGTTGGGGGCCGATGCAACAGATGAGTATATTAAAATCGAAGAGTCTATTGCGATTGAAAGTATGAAGAGATTTTGTCGGGCTGTGGTTGAGGTGTTTAGCTACTTGTATCTTCACTCTCCTAACGCCCAGGACATTGAAAGACTTCTCCTTATTGGAAAAAACAACGTGGATTTCGGGGATGCTGGAAAGCCATGATTGCATGCATTGGAGGTGGAAAAACTGTCCAACAGCTTGGGCAGGACAATATACCGGTCGCAATGGAAGACCAACAATTATTTTGGAGGTTGTAGCTTATTACGAGCTATGGATATATATGGCATGCATACTTTGGTTTATCAGGTTCAAACAACGACATTAATGTGTTGTCAAAATCCCATCTTTTTGCTAATCTGGCCAATGAAGTAACTCATCCTTATGCCACGAGATATTATCCAACTGATGATATATATCCGAAGTGGACAACTATAGTTCAAACAATTCACAATCCACAAGGTCCAAAGAAAAAATATTTTGCAGCTAGACAAGAGAGTTGTAGAAAAGATGTGGAAAGAGCATTTGGGCTATTGCAATCAAAATGGGCGATAATCAGAGGTCCTGCACGCGTCTGGAGTAAACGTGTTTTGCATGATATCATGACAACGTGTATTATAATGCATAACATGATTATTAAAGATGAGAGGGATGAGCAGATGCCAATAACAAATTATCGCAAAGCACCCAACCCAGAAGTTGAAATGGTACATGATGAACAGATTCCAGGAGTTTCTTGCACGTCATCGTCAAATCAAAGATAGGTCAGCTCACTATGCTCTCGGAGATGCTCTTATTGATCATTTGGGAGGAATACTCTAATTCAGAATATTAGTGTTTAATTATATGTGTAGATTATAATTATCTCGATTTATGCATACATTTTACTGTTGTGTGAATGCTTGAAATTTGATGTAAAATACATGTATTATTTTTTTAGAATAATCGAGTCATTTTTAATTTAGTTTATTTATATAATTATTATTTTTCTTATGTTAAATAATTTGGAATTAAAAATAATAAAATAGAGAATTTTATTAAAAATAAAGAATATGGGTTGGAGAAGATTTTTGAAATAAAGAATTCAATACTTTATTTTGGAAAATAGGGTACTCCAAAATGAAGAATAGCATTAGAGATGCCCTTAGAAGGAATCCCAAGCACTAACTTAATAACATATCCTTTTGGTAATTATGATAGAAAAGGAGATCATTAAATTTTAATTTTACTATCTTCTTTTTATCTATAAGCTTCAAAAACCATTTTTATGACATAGGAACAAATGCATTTGCCAAATAGATTTGTCAAATAGTTGAGATAATATAAGGCAGGACAAGATTCTCTTTGACTCAGAGAACTCAAATTGGATGAACTTAGATCCAAACACATGACTTGTACTAGTCCACAACAATCACTCATTCAGGTGCCTTCGTTTACATCTTCCCAAAAATAAAATTACGCCCATACCCCAGCACGATCTCACCGTTCCTTGTCTAGAAAAATCGTGCATCCTTGGTGGATAAGGTGGCAGTGCCAAAAATAGTATGATACAAACGAGTATGAGTTTGGTGTTACTGGCAGTGTACCGTTGAGTTCGAACCGAGTTGAATACTACTCTGTTAAATCTGTACTTCATCACAGATTCCGTCATTGATAGAGATGAATCGAGCTTGAAGAAGATATGCTAATTGGAGAAAAATGATGTATTGTATTAATTTGAAAAACTAACTATGTTTCGTGTATACATTGCTTTATATATACAAGTAATGAGTAGTTTTAACTGCTATTTAACAGCTAACTATTTGCTAACAACTAACTCAACAATCTAGCTTTAGCTATCTTTAACATCCCCCCTCAAGCTTGTAGTATGTTATGTAATGCAAGCTTGCGTAAGAGATAATGATGTTGGTCTGAACCCAACGCTTTTGTAAAGAGATCAGCTGATTGGTGATGGTAGATATATGAGAAGTGCTGATGATATTTGCCCGAATCTTTTCTCGAATGAAGTGGCGATCAATTTCTATGTGTTTAGTGCGTCCATGATAAAGCGGATTTGAAGCAATATGAAGAGCTGCCTGATTATCACAATGAAGTGGAGTTGGACTGGAGAATGTCAATCCCATGTCTGTAAGGAGTCCACGCAACCAAGTAATCTCACATGCTGTAGTGGCCATTGATCTATACTCTGCTTCGGCCGAAGATCGAGACACAATATGTTGTTTCTTGGTTTTCCAAGATATAGATGTTGAGCCAAGCTTAATAACAAATCCAGTAACAGATCGTCGACTCATTAAACATGATCCCCAATCTGAGTCGCAATAGGCAGAAAGTTTGAGATCATTATGTGATGGCAAAAAAATACCCAAGGCAGGAGTTTTCTTGAGGTAACCAAGAACTCGAATTGCTGCATTCATGTGAGACTGTTTAGGTGCCTGCATGAATTGACTGAGAGTTTGCACCGCAAAACAAATATCCGGACGTGTAATGGTGAGATAAATGAGCCCAATAAGGTGTTGGTAACGTGAAGGATCAACCAATAATGTGTCCGAGGCAGAGTGTAAGTTTGAAGATGGCTTACTCAGATCATACTCCATGGTGGTAAGCTGTAAATGTTGTTCCATGTGTCATAAGGTTTGCAACTAGTCATCCCAGCATCAGATAATAATTCCAATGTATACTTTCGTTGATTTAGGCATATTCCAGTGCTAGATCGAGCCACTTCAATGCCTAAGAAATATTTGAGAGGGACAAGGTCCTTAATGGCCAGATTCTGATGTAGAAAACATTTCAATGCAGTGATAGCATGCATATCATTCCCTGTGATGACAATATCATCAACGTATAACATGAGCATAGTGATGTAAGTGCCCTTCTGTTTTGTGAATAAGGAATGATCATGAAGTGACTGTATAAAACCATCTTGGTGCATGAGCAGACAGAATTTAGAGTTCCATTGCCATGAGGCCTGCTTTAGTCCGTACAAGGATTTAAGAAGCTTACAAACGTGATGAGAACATTGTTTGGCAAATCCTTGGGGAATAGACATATAGATTTCTTCATGTAAATCACCTTGTAAAAAAGCAATTGTGACATCCATTTGATGTAAAGACCAATTCATGGCCGCATCAACTGCTAAAAGACATCTCACAGTAACAATCTTAGCAACAGGAGAGAATGTGTCATGATAATCAATTCCATATTGTTGTGTATATCCTTTGGCAACCATACGGGCTTTATACCGATCGATACTGCCATCAACTTTGTATTTTAACTTGTAGACCCATTTGCAACCAATGGATTTTTTGTCCGGAGGAAGTGGAACAATAACCCATGTTTTATTGGCCTCCAAGGCTGAAATTTCAGCATCTATAGCCTCACACCACTTAGGATCAGAAGCAGCTTCCTTGAATGGTTTTGGTTCGGAAACAGCAAAAATGGATGCTAAGAATGATCTGTATTCAGGCAAGATTTTGTTATAGGAAAGAGACTGAAGTATGTCATATTGCTTGGAAGAGGAATTACCCATTGTGGAATGAGAGCATATATAATCTTTGCTCCAAGCTGGAGGTTTAATAAATCTAGAATACTTTCTGGTTGATGAAGTTTCGATGGAATTGGAAGGTTGAGGCAAAGAACTGGATTGTGTCGGGGATTCGAGTATGGATGGATACTCTTCAAGGACTGGAGGTGCTGATGGTGTAAATATGGTGTTGTCCTTCACTGGGTGGGAAAATGGAAATACATCCTCATGGAATTTGACATCTCGAGAGACATGGAATGTTTTGGTGTATAATTCGAGTAACTTGAATCCTTTTTGGTTGATTGGATATCCAAGAAACACATAAGGCTTAGCTCTTACATCAAATTTGTGCAGTGGTTTAAGATTAGTGGCATAACACAAACATCCAAAAACTTTTAAATGTGTATATGATGGAGCTGTGTTGAAGAGTACTTCGAATGGAGTTTTATTGGACATTAGGGGAGTGGGAGTTCTATTGATCAAATATGCAGCATGAAGAACACATTCACCCCAATATGGATCAGGAATAGATGCTTGAAACTTGATAGCTCGAGCAATGTTAAGGATGTGTCGATGCTTTCGTTCAACCATTCCGTTTTGTTGAGGGGTATAAACACATGAGCTTTGATGGATAATGCCCATGGATGCAAGATAAGAGCCACACTCTTTATTAAAAAAATCAGTGGCATTGTCAGTGCGAATGGTCTCAACATTTGTGTGGAAGTGATTTGAAATATATGCAAAGAATTGTTTCATAATCTGTAATGTATCAGATTTGAAGTGCATGAGAAATACCCATGTGCATCTCGAGAAGTCATCAACCACAGTGAGAAAGTATTTAGCTCCAATATATGTTGGATTTCGATAAGGACCCCATATGTCAATATGTAATAGATGAAATGCATATGGTGAAGAATATTTTGTAGCAGAGGGAAATGAATTTCTGGTTTGCTTCGAAATGGGACATACTGGACAATGATGTGTTAGTGATTTGTGTGTGATAAACGGTAAGAGTTGTAACCGAGACATGGATAAATGACCAAATCATTGATGCCATATATCAATACTAATGTCTTTACAAACAGAAAAAATACACGAGTTTATAGGTTGAGATAAACCACTAGACTCATGGCTATTATTTTGTTTTCTAGATACATCAGAATCTTGATATGATGAAACCTTTGTAAGATAGTAAAGACCATGCTTTTGTCTACCAATCGCCATGATCTTTCCAGTCGAAAGGTCTTGAAATAAACATAATTGAGGATAGAACGTAACAAGGCAGTGATGATCTTTTGTAAATTGGGAGATGGACAAGAGATTGAAATTAAAATCAGGGACATGGAACACACGGTTGAGGACACAAGATGGAGATATACGAATTGAGCCAGTAGAGAGAATGGAAGTGGTGTTACCATTTGGAAGCCGAACTGATCCAGTGGCTTCGTTGCTAGGATGTGAATCTTGCAAGTAACTTGAAGTACCTGTAATATGAGCATTTGTAGCAGTATCCAATATCCATTCATTAGCATCAGAAATTGACATGAGGCTTGTAAAATTACCAGCAAGGTTTGCAGTCACTTCATTTTGTTGAGAAGAATCACCAAGAAGCTTGATAATTTGTTGATATTGAGCATCAGTGAATGTGTGAGCCATTGAGTGTGATCTTGAGTCATCACGTGAGGACTCAAGAGCACATCACGTGAGGACTGCTCAGCAGAACTATTGTAGCTATGATGGGCAGAAATCTTGAAATTCTTTGAGGGCTGGGGTTGGGAAAATTTCTTGTACAGCTTGTGATTCGGAGGATAGCCAACTAGCCGATAGCAGTGTTCTTTGAGGTGTCCTGGCTTGTGACAATGATCACATGTCACTGAGTCATATCCAACTAGCCGATAACATTGATCTTTTGTGTGTCCTGGTTTGTGACAATTGTCACATATCACTGAACCAATCCTTTTTGTGGATGATGAGTAGAATGCCGCTGCGGGAATCTCAGCAATCGGTGAAGATGACAAGACATGTCGAGTGAATTCGTCATGAATAACAATGGAGTATGCTTGATTTACTGATGGTAATGGATCCATCATCAGAACTTGACTCCTTATGTGACTATAAGTATCATTCAATCCCATAAGAAATTGAATAAGTCGTTGGTGATCCTCATGTTCCAGATATGCTTTTGCACTTGCACATTGACAGGATGGAAGAGTGATTAAGGATTGGTATTCATCCCAAAATCGTTTCAGTGTTGAAAAATATACAGAAATAGAAGAAGATCCCTGATATAGATGAACAATATCTCGTTGCAATGCAAAAATTCGAGATCCCGATATTTTGTCAAATCTTTCCTTTAAATCTGCCTAGACTTTAGAAGCGGTGTTGCAGTAGATTATTCCATTGAAAATGTCTTTTGAAACCGAACTCATGATCCAAGATAGAACAATAGCATTGCATCTGTCCCATTGTTGTTGAGAAGAGCAGTTATTGGCGGGACGAGGGCAGCCGCCATTGATGAAGCTGAGTTTGTTCTTGGCTTGTAATGCTAATAGCATTGCACGGCTCCATATACCGTAATTTTCGATGCCAATTAGGGGATCTTGAACAAGCGAAACCCCTGGAGAATCCGATGGGTGCAGATACAAGGGATCATTGAATCCGATCGTCGTGGAATGATTCACCATGAATTTGTTGGATTGACGTGATCTGTGAGATTAAATGCGGAAGATAATTTCATCTGGTACCATGTTAAAACTGTACTTCATCACAGATTCTGCCATTGATAGAGATAAACCGAGCTTGAAGAAGATATGCTAATTGGGAGAGAAAATGATCTATTGTATTAATTGGAAAAACTAACTATGTTTCGTGTATACATTGCTTTATATATACAAGTAATGAGTAGTTTTAACTGCTATTTAACAGCTAACTATTTGCTAACAACTAACTCAACAATATAGCTTTAACTATCTTTAACATACTCTACAGTCATAAAGAAACAGATCGAACCACTATAATTCACCTCCAAATATATATATGTAGCAAGAACATGTAACTATCTTCTATGTATATCAATCTTTATACTGTATATGCATGCTTCAACACTCAAGAGTGTATATAAACTTCTTGGGGAGTTCATTAACTAGTATTGGACGAAAGGACTTAGCGTGTGTCGAGTAGCTCAATAGCTGAAACCACTTCCTTTATATTGTGGAATTGCCTCCTGTCCTTGAGCAGAGTCTTGGCAAAATTTAGAGCTTTGCGTTCGCAATCTGCTCTTTTGCTGGCCTCTTTGATGGATTCAAAGTCTTCGACATGAGCGACACCAACTATTCTCCTGTATATCAACCAGAAGCCTCGGAGGCCAATTGAACTCTAAAGACTCAGGCATGCATAGGAAATTGACAATAAAACTATCTGTACATTCAACTGCTCAAATATTTCAATATAATTCTAAGACATGCCCTTTTAAACATAGAGATTCTTGTGCTTTCTGACATATTAATAAGTCTGAAATAAAATTAAAAAAAAAGACAGAGAAAGAAATACTAGAGTTCATGAAAATGGAAAGGTTCAATTTATCAAACCGGATCATTTTGGCAGCACCGAATCCTATAGTGTCGTGGAAAAGATCGTCCATATATTTTTTTCTTTATCAGAAGCTGGAGGTCTAGATTGTTATAAATTTCTGGGAGATATGCTTCACCAGGACCATCCTTGTGTTTATCCCAAAGTGCGGTGAACTTGTTGTCGAAGAGGTTCCAAGTCTCCGAGATTGTCTTCAAAATCCACACTTTGTACAACTGATTTCAATTATGTAGATCAGGTTAACATCTTACTATGCTAGAGAATATGTAATGTTTGAGATTGCTTTGAGAAATTTCACGAGTGTCAGGTTTATACAAATTTGATTACATCTATGCACACAAAAATACCATAAACCTGACATAATAGACAGTACAAAATTGATAAAAGTATATGGAAATAAGACCGAAATATTGGTTTCAATATAAGACCATAGTAACAGAACATACTTTTCGATCAGCCGCTTTGTTTGAATGTCCATCTTGTGCAAAATAAGCTAAAATGAGGTTTCCAATAAAGGCTCCTACATCAAATCCCATAGGTCCATAGAAAGAAAACTCGGGATCTATAACTTGAGTTGATTCAGCAGTGACCATGACAGAACCAGTATGTAGATCACCATGTATAAGAGCTTGGATTCTTTCAGAGAATCTGAATGGGAAAGATGCCAAACAAGAAACAAACATTTCGTATCACCAATATCTTGTCGTCCAGCGGCCGGAACGCGTCGAAAGCCATGGCTTTAGCTTCTGCGGCGACTTGGGAAGATGGCACATATATATATAAAGAGCATTTTTGAATGGGTTATCATATTGACTCGACTTGTGTGGTAAAGCCGCCACTTAAGGCGTAAAGGAATGGGATTCTTTGTGTCAATCTCTCGTTCTCAAGAGTGCTTTTGATCATAAGAGCCAACTAAAAACAACACACAAAATTGCTTTTCTAAAAAAATGAAATGTTTGGTTCAAAAAGCTGCTTTTAAAAAATCAGTTTAAAAAGTTCTTTTTAAACAGCTAGAATTTTTTTATTTTTTTGGGTTTTGCTTCTACTTCTATTAAAAATTTAATTAAAAACACTTTTCAATATTTATCCAACGTCCAAACTGACCCTAAATCTATTCATTGTTTTACTTTTTAAACTGTGTCATATTTCTTGTTTTTACGTAATATATAAATACAATGTATTGGACTCCGGGCTTTTATTTTTAACAAAATATCAATTAACCAATATTTTTTTTAAATAATATTAATTTTTATATAGGCTAAATAAATATAAGAAGACCCTGTAAGATGCTCTGTTGGTACAATCAAATCTAAATTACAAAACAAACCCATAAAACTATCAAATTATAAAAAATATATATCATACAAGGCCCTACCAATTATCATTAACAAACAGCAGAATCCCACTTCAGATTTATGTTAAGGTGAAATATGAAGAAATAAACTTCTGTGGGCCAAAGTACTTTGAATAAAATAATCTGGTAGTGGTACCACAGGCATACTTTTGATCGTTATATTTTCACTTCAGTGGTGGGTAAAGATGGTTTTGATATGATAGAAGACAATTTCATGTGATTCTTTCATTTGCTTGTGCTGACTTTGTAATAAATATATCCACTTGTCAGCTTGTTCTTGATTACTGGACCAAGATTTTGAAGGCTGCGAGAAATTTACCTTCATCTATATACACACATCACACTTTCAAGCTTCAAACCAACCAAGTAAAGCACTCCTTAAGGCTCAAATACTTCTGATTCCAGTTTCCAATATTAAAGGTTTTCGGAGTTTTCTATATTTTCTACTTTTGCTTTGGCTCGAAAATGGCCATTCCACACGTGCTTAGACGATCGTTTCCCCGTAACATATTTGAACCACCCTTCGATCGTTTCAAGATTTGCTATGCCGAGCTGATTTAAGCTGGTTTTTCAATCAAGAAGTAGCTCGATAGTTGTATTTAATGTCTTTCCACTCGGTACAAAATTCAAACTGTTATAGGTAAATCTTACGAGCGCAAATTTTTTTTTGGAGTATTCTGCAAATTTTTAATTCAAAGATGTGTATTGTTTAAATTCATAGCCTGCAAAGATATGTAAGGTGAACCCAAGAAAACCAAGAATGGCTTCAAGAAAATTGCTATGTATCTTCTTTAAGTTCACAAGAAAGCAAAGAAGACACCGAATTTAATTCGAGAAATGGCTCGTATGGTTGTAGTTGTAATCTCCCTACTTTCTACAAATTAAGTAAACTGCAGCAGTGAAGGTGAATAAACCAGTGCTTTGAAGATTTGATTTATGACAATGGAATGCGACACATCACATGATTTTTCTTTCCCAACTCATATTCATCAATTAAGACCTCTCAATATTTGATGAAGAGCTAATGGACAGCAGAAATCCCACTTGAGATTTCAAGCCTCAATTCCATAAATGGGGCCCAAAACATCGTATGGCCCCTTTCATATATAAACTCATCTTTGGTTTTAAAAAAAAGAGCTATCAAACATTTAGTAAATGCTGTTGAATTAACAACAAACAGAGATGCCACCCCTCAATCAATAGAAGTAGCAGCAAAAGAAAAAAAAAAGGGGCCACCTTATTTTACCAAGCATAGAATTGTGGTTCATGTTTCTTGGTTAGCAGATAACAATGTAAATCTTGGTGGGGTGACTTAAAATATATCCATAAAACTTTGTGGATGAAGGTGAGGGAGAAAGACGATTGTGAATTGACAGATGCTTCATCATAATTTATGATGATTGGAAGACAAATTCATGTGATTCTTCATGTGTTCTTGCTAGCTTTAATTTTCACCAGCTACCGAACTTCCACTTGCCTGTTTATCTGGACTACCATCAAGATTTTAAAGGATAATAAATGGCAATGATATTCATCTATATATATATTCCTCACTTCCAAGCTTCAAACCAACAAGTTAAGTACTCTTCAAACACTTCTGATTCCCATTTACATTTCCTGCTCCTGCTTCAGTTAAAAACAGTTTAATACAAGAAATGGCCATTCGACAGATGCTTAAACGATCTTTATCGAGTGAGAAAAGATCAAATTCAACGGGATCAGCTGATGTTCCTAAAGGACATTGTGCTGTTTATGTAGGAGAGAGTGAACATAAGCAACGATTTGTCATTCCCATATCACACTTGAACCACCCTTGGTTTCAAGATTTGCTATGCCAAGCTGAAGAAGAATACGGATTTAACCCATCCAATGGGTGGCCTCACCATTCCTTGCAGTGAAGATTTATTTGTTGATGTCGCCTCTCGCTTGAGAAGATTATGATGATGTATAATATACAGAAGTTTAGAGAAGTGGAATGTCATATGCTAGTTAGATAGATAGTTTGAGGGATTCACGTCTTTCATTCTTTTTTCATCACGATCAGTGTACATGATTTGGGAAACGATGTGTATGCCAAGAATATTTTGGAAAGAAGTGAGCCAATACTTGATCATTCAAAAACTTTTAGCTTGTTCTAATTTATCGCACATTGATTCTGTCATCTCAGTTGCATAGTTTCATGTTCAGAGTCATATATTTTCAAACACTAGGAAAGTGCACGTGCGTTGCACGTGGGTGACTAACAATTGAAAAAATGATTATGAAATTTAGGTAGTGTTTGCAACCTCTAAATATAAGTGATTATGAATTTTGTCTTCAAAAAATTTGTGAAGAAAAATTTCATAATCACTTATTTTTAGAGATTGCAAACACTGCCTTAGATATGTTTAAATTCGTTTAAATAGAAACTATGTTTAGAAGTATTTATCAATCTAAATAGAGCAAAACATAATACATGAAAAAAATCGTGCACGACAATAACTCATATATATTCACATGTCCATTTGTGACACTTGCAATCTGTTTTTTTTTTTTTTTGGTGAATTTGATATAATGACAATTCTCGTCAAATCGATCGGAGAAGATAATTTTTTTCATCCAAATACTAATCATAAAGAAAAACAATAAAAATAATGTAAGACCGAGTGTATGCCGTTTCACCAGAAGTTATATATAGCCGATGGTAACGGTGCAACTCAAATATTTTAAATTGTACAACTCAAGCGCCACGTTTCGATTTTTCACTAAACATGGATGACAAAATAAAATGATACGATAAAATCATATATGAAAAAAATGAGTATTCAAATATTTTAATTTTTAAAAAAAAAATTTTGTTTTTCAAATTACTCACATATGAGTAATTAACATGACATTTTGAAATTTAATACTATTTTCATTATCTTCTGTTGAGTTAATTAATTTTTGAGTAGATATTATGTGAGACAATCTCATCGATTTTTATCCTTAAGATGAGTCAATCCTGTTCATATTTACAAATAAAAATAATACTTTTGACAAAAAAATTTAATAATTTTCTTGTGTGACCTAAATAAGAAATATATCTCATAAAATTGACTTGTGAGATCGTCTTACATGAGTTGTTCAGTTAATTTTTTTTGAATTCTAATTACTCCGACGTATGTTCGTCACGTCTGGGATCCACTACTAATCACTCAATAAACATGTAATTAACTTAATTAAAATATGAAAAACTGCAATTTTGGTCATATATGTTTGTCACTTTGCGATTTTGGTCCTCTATGTTTTCATATTTCAGTTTTAGTCCTACATGTTTTGATTTTTGACAATTTCAGTCCTTTTATTCAAAAATGCTTATGTGGCACTATACACGTCAGCTTCACATCAGCACTACATTGGTGTCACATCAGTGCCACATCGGAAAAAGGACTAAAATTGCCAAAAAAATAAAGATAGCGAACTAAAATTGAAATCTGAAAATATAGAGGATCGAAATCGCAAAGTGACAACCGTTACAGGACCAAAAAAGCAAATTTTCCTTAAAATATTAACATATAAATAGCTGAATATAACATAAACTTGTGAGTTAATTATACAACCCAATAGAATTACAAAAAAATAGAAATATCCTTAAATTAAAACCAATGGTGTCATCTGCTTCTAGATCCTGGTAATTGACTTAACATTGATTCACCTTGTGAACAACTTGCAAGTTGCATCAGCGAATATGGTGTTCATGATAGAAGCAAGGACATTAGTGAAGTTGCCAAGTACTCAATGTATGAGTACACAAGTTTATATGCAATGCATAAAACAAGACTACTTTGGTAAACCTGGATTGAAAAAAATTTGAAACTCATGCTAAGAGTGTAGGCACCCCAGTATGAGCTCGATGTTCCAAAAATCCATTGGATGCCACAAATACTGACCGTGATCTTGGACATACATTGTCCTGGATAACCGCACACATTTTTCTATGGATCTAGTGGGTGTCACACGGTTACAAGAAACAAGAGCTGATCAACAACCCTACTCAATTGACTATCTCAAGGGATATTAGGCTCAATGTGATTAGCACATGTTCATATATACATACATTACAGGATACTAATGCATCATATGACAGATAATACTACAATATATAAATTAAGATCGATGCATCCTCAGCTGGATATATCAGTCATTACTTACATATCTCTAAAAAAACTTGTTAGCAGCACAAATTATAAAGTCTATAAAGTCACAGCCTAAAGATAAATGAACATCATATCACTATTTTTTTTTATCTAACAGTCTCTATTATTCCAATAGATACTCCCAATAACTATTAAGTATTCAGGACTGTACTTTCATCAATCGTTAGTCCGTAGAAGTCGAGAGCCCCGCAACTGAGCATACTTTTGTTACAACCTCAATAGCACACTGCTCCTTGCTAGCCCTCGATAATAATGGGTCATGGCTAGAAACACTCAAATATATACTGAATAACTCAAGAAACTCTGTTGCAGTTAGGGATGATTGCCGCATGAGAATCTCATGGCTATTTTAACTTATTAAAATTTTTTGCAACAAATATTTTGTTATGATTTTTATTTATAAATTAGTTAAATAAAATACAATAAAATATCGTTTTGATATGATTTTTTAGTGTTTCTAATATTTTAATTTTTAATCATTTGTGTCAACCAATGCTTTCTTGTGATTTATATTTATAAATAGCTTTAATAAAACATGGTAAAAAACTCATTACAATAAGAATATGATAAAAGAAAATGATACGATAATTATAGATATGAGAAACATTATATTTATACGCTCACATGAGCTATTGAAATGTTTTATCTTAAAATGTTAATGTAAATGTAGAAAAGCGATGATCATAAATGATGACACTGAAACTGCAACAGTTACATTGTTCGAACACACCAATACACGCATACCATATATGTAAACATTGAAATTTAAAAACTTAACTATTTTTCCCATTATAAAGACTAAAAACTATAACAATATATTTAAGGGATGATCTTGCAATTAACGAATGAATATTTTTACAAAAGATGAGATGGAAAAACCAGTTATGGATTTTTGTAACTTAAAAATACATGTTTTGAAGGTAAATTTTTTTAATTAATAACTAATTTTTGTAACATAAAAATACAGTGTTTTGAAAGTATATTTTTGTAAAAAAATCTTTACAAAAATTAGTTATTAACATTACTCACTATTTATTGCTACTACAAAAGGCACAATATTATTTATTATTTCAATTTATGTTTATCATTTCAAGAGCAAAATTTTGAATATTTCATTATTGGATCGGAGCAAATTAATATTTTATAAATGACATTTATACAACATGAGATAGAAAATTTTCAACAAATACATTGATCGTTAATGATGTTGACATACAAGTAATAGAAGACGACAAAATACCGGAATGCAATTGAGAATAATAAAATTATTGTTATTCTTGCAAGTAAATTTTTTTACAATAAAAAGAGACCTTCTAACAAAATAATAAAATAAAAGACAGCACAATAATTTCTATTAAATATGATGATAATATTGATTCTCATAGAGAATAAAAACCGCATGGTACGACAAAAAATCATGAAAGAGAGAAAATATCAAAATATAAAGAAAAAAAATATTTGACACAATAATTTAAATTAAGGTTTAGAATGCATTAGCTATATCAATTTTATTCCATAGATCAATAGTTACAAAATAAATTATCTAACATATAAGATAGAAAATTACAAAATCAATATTTAATGTAATTCGATTAATATATTTCATTTATTAACAAATAAATAATAAATCACATTATTCAAGATATACATTTATGAGATAGAAAATAAGACGAATTCATGATATGAAACATGTCATAATTACTCAAGATTAATCAACAAAACAATGGAAAACTCTGTTGAGGTGCAATAATCGTCCTTGCTGATAGAGCGATCGAACCATGTTTCTTGAGATGTTGTACGGTTTAAAAGATTTGAGTTGTACTATTACCACCTACTATAACTTTTGGTAAAAGGGCAAGCAATCAGCCTACTCAATTGTAGCAGAGTCCAATGTCATTGAAATTTGAGTTCTTATTGATTGTTAAAGAGTGTCAGTTATTGGTGAGTGAGATTGTTGAGGTGCAATAATTGTTTCTTGCTGGTAGAGCGATCGAACTATAAACGTGGATAGTTGTTACGGGTTTTAAAAGATTTGATTTACGGTTTTAAAAGATTTGAGTGACACAATGTACCACCAGCTATAGCTTTTGATAAAGCGGCAAGTGCATTGGTCCGCTACAATTTGTAATAATATGCGCTGTTTAATTATTGGAGATTCTTAATGATGAATAATAATTTATATCAATCTCAAATTTTCATTTAACTAATTTCATGTGCAAAGATTAAGCAACTTGCGAAACCACTCATAACATAAAGTGCAAAAAATTCAAATAGAACGTGCGAATCAAATGAACTCTGTATTGACTTGTACTTAGGAGCTAATTAATATTCTCAGCTAGAAAACTCTAAAAAAATCCTCGGGAAAGCCAATGGCTCGGCTAATTATTCTAAAACAACAAAAATGGAATCCGAGATGAATGAAATGAAACTTGAATCTCCTTCATATCGTACAGCTCTAAGCAGGATGTCGCCCATGTATCGAATCAGAGTCGATCACGCGGTTGCATGTCACATGCAAATGCAAGTAAGATTTACAATCAGCAATGAATGCACTTTTTACTGATCCCAAAGTTGTGCAATGAAAATACCACTTTGTATGTACACTGTGATGTTACCTGTAAACCCCATTCATTGTCTGTACCAAGAGAGAAACGTGATGAAGTTGCCGTTTTAGAGCAATTTCGGCCCTGCGTCGAAGTTACTTGACCTACATTGATGCCATGGATAAAGGTAGTTAAGTGCCAATGGCTCATAAACGTTAATTTCTAGTGGATTTATAGATCAAAATAACAAACCAAAAGGAATTTTTTTTCGGTAGGTCGAAAAAAAGAGTGGAAAACAGCCGGAGGAAGACGATCATCTGCAGTCAACCAATAACGGTCGGGTCGACACCACATCATCTTCTGAGTATCGCTAGGATAACCTTCAACTTACCCTCAGATTCCTCCCATATGAAACAGCAAACAAGGTCCAGACCCATTCGGCAAAATGAGTCCTGGAATTCGGAGGAGGGCATTTTTGATGGTCTAAAATGAAACAAGGGAAAATGGTACTTTACTTGATCGCTGCTTTGATTTCATCATATGATAGCTGCCTTCTCGATGCCTTGCAGTGAGAATCGACAACTGAGACATGCACGACTGGAACACGAAAAGTCGTGCCAGATGCGCAACAAAAACACCAATACCGAAGAGTGTCAAACTCCGCTGCCAAATTAAAACGACTACTTGAAAACCATCCAAAAAAAGTAATGAGAAGAATCAGGACCATCGGGAGATGAATATAGAGGCTGCAACAAAGACAAATTTAACAGTAGAGAAAAAAACGAGAGCATAAACACATACCATGAGGGAAAGCCCCGAGATGC